>NW_021940918.1:1048089-1183146 GCF_004337985.1 Pyricularia pennisetigena
CCCCAATCCACGCTTTTGCAAGGTTGCCAGGCTCTTCGCAATCTAGTGCGGCTTTCATTGGTTTCTCTCGAGCGCCCACAGCCACTCAAAGGATAAGGCGCCGCTCGTCGACAAAGGTACCAGTCATAAAGGACCAGTTAGACCTGCAGTCTGCAGAAGGAAGTGGAGATCTGCTGAGCCGCTCCCGTCGACCCGTGTGTTAATCAACCAATTCTGCTCGTACCTCTTCGCCTGTCACAAGGTGACTGGACATGGATGCTAGCACTAAGCCGCAAATGCAACGCAGCACCACTTGGTCTCCCAGTTGTGCAATTACCAAGGATCGGCTCCTACGTACATCGCCGCAAAGAAATGTCCTTTTCCCTCTTTTTGTGTTGCTTCTGCTTGGTTCCGAAAGATCTCGACCGCGCGAGGCTTTTGGCTGAGCCGCAAATATACGTTGCCACAGTGCTCTGGCAAAAAACTTTAAATGCGGTGAAGATAATGCACAAACAGAAGCAATTTGAGGAGAAAACAAACCATCTGCCATTTTGACTCATATTAAAAACTACACACCTTGCTCAGAAAAAACCAGCAAACAAATGTCCATGAAGAAAGAGAGGACGACCCACTGCTTCGATCCGATGCTTGGAGAGAGGTAGGCGCGCGTGCGATACGGTGCACGCTGCACTGTATGTTTATATGTATACCCGGGTACCTACACTCCTGCTAGTCGGGTTGGCTTGGAAGCTTGTGGACCCTAGCGCGGGGAAGCTCCAGCTAGATTCGTCTCGCCAAGTCCTCTTGGTCCGCCAACTCGACCGCTGATTGATGACAGATGACTGTCAGGCTGTCATGCTAATAGCACCCCCAAGTTTGCTCCAAATGGCCCAAGCCCTTCTTGATTTTCATCACTGAGAGACCCTGGCAAGTCTGACATGTCCACTACTCATTGCCATGCATTGATTACGGGTCAGTTCTCTTCCAGCATCTCTCTAGCTTTATCGATTCCTAAAAATATTTGTTAAAGAAGAAGAGGTTGCTTTCTTTTGTCCCTTTTCAAAATGTCCCTGGCTGGAGTCAAGTCGACTAAAATTGCAATCGTACTATAAAAGGCATTGACGATACAACCTGCCCGCTCTTGCGGCAACGCCTCCCTGTGCTATATTCGACAGGGGGATAATCGACAGAAAGAAATAGTGAAATTCGACGAGCCAGTACAGTAGATCCAGCGAGTGACAGCGCAGTGGATCTTGAACTCGTTTACACATCTAAACATGGTCATTCTATAACTTGTGGGCTTTTCTTCTTCTAATAAAGCTAGACGGGCCTTTTGAGGGGGGCGACAAACGGTCGACTGCAGCTCCCTCACCCAGCATTGCATCTGTCCCAGACATCCTGCAGCCCCAGTTGCAATGCAAAGTATCCGACAAGACAGCCCACAAGACAGGCTGCTCCTGTTCGTCAAAATACACTCAAGGCAACTGCTTACGGTACATACATAGTACAATAAAAACGGCCGATCACACAAGCATGAATCGGTGAGATATAACCCCGGCAAGGATTCACACCGGTTGATGTATTACTTTCTTGATTTTCTCCTCGGGGAGAGAACAAAGTATCTCTTGGACTAAAAAGAAAGCAATAAAAACAAGGTTTCGCAGAAATATCCCCCATTGTAGACCTAGCGAAGATTCATTTGTCTTGCCCTCACAACCACAAGCTTGAAGTGTCATTGGAAACCTGGGGTCGGCCATCGAAAGAACCAGACGGACCAGAACCTCGCATCCGTCTCCGCATTTGATGCATGCTTGATGTGGGGTAGTAGGTTTTTACAAAAACAAAATATTGGGGTGGGAGAGTGTGGCTTAGCTCACCTCTTGCGTCGTAGCAATCGCCGTTTCCCACCTAGCTGCTGCGTATTACTTGGTAGCTTTTTGAAGAGGGGTCTGGGCCGTCGGCTCCTTGAGAGATTTCCCATCAGAGTACGCCGGAATATTTTTGCAGGTTTCGGGCATCGATGGCCCCCTCCAATTGACATGGGCTACGACGGCACCTGCTTTGTTGGCCTGTGCTCCCTCCGCGCATGATCCCGATGAAAAACGGAAGGGGAGGAGTTTGCTGCCGAAAAGAAAATATGTATAAAAACAAAAAAAAAAAAAAATAATAATAATAATAATAATATTTGGCTCAGCCTTCGGGTCGTCGTTTGCGTGGGAGATCAGAAGCGAGTTTGTTGTGACGTCTTGATCGTCATGGCACGCCGGGCTACGTGTGTGGATGTCAAATCCCTGGCAGTCGGGCTTGTTTATAATACTGAAGTGCCGCCTCGACCAATCTTTCAGAGAGAGAGTGTGTGCAAAGAGTTCGTTGGTTTCTGCGGCTCAGCTTTTTTGCCCACCAGGGCAACTACCCCGATATGCGGGACCAACCAAGCTTGCCACCTTCTCCGATGAATAGCAAGGGACGTCTAGAACAGACATCCCTGCACTAGGGACTCTGCTTGTTCGCCCTTCCCATCTCCAGATCCAATTGTTTTACGCACTGTCTTGTCTTTACTAGACCTGCCCACCCTATATCATTTCGTTTCCTGTCTTCGGTTTCGGTGCCGTTATGTACGTTGTCGTTTGAGATGACGAATATTCTCTCACTTATGCATTCCACAAAAAAATCAATACATGCGATTTGAATTCCTACGATACTTTTGCTCAGGTTTTAATAAAGAGTGTAAATATGTCATTTTTCGGGGGTGGGGAAACCCGCCATAAAATGGAAATCTCGACTTGCTCCAGGGGATTTCCCGAGCCTGCCTAGTCTTGGCTCTGCGCATCTTGTTTTATCCTTGGCTCTCTGGGATAAAAACATACACAGAGGAAACCAAATCAAAATTGGCATCCCAGCCTAAGCCGCCGCCGCCGCCTCGCTGACGTGTTATGCGCAGTCACCCGCTACATTTGGTCCTCGGCCAAGTCACAAATACTATTTGGACGGCCGAGGCTCCGGGGGCGAGTGTACGAGCTGAGATTTTTTTTGAATCTTTTTGCGACAATCCCTAACAGTGTGTGTGTACATATGTGTCCGAGGAAAGTTGGAGTGGAAAGACACGATTTTTACTTCAAAGCCCGCCGGTATCCAACATGTAAACTGTACAGTGTGACAAAAACTTACCCAGCCGTTGGAGTGAAAAAAAATATTATTTTGGCTTCATGTGGTCAGGCTTGCTTCATCTCGATCATGGGTGCCGATAGCGAGAAGAGGGATTATAGGTGTGGTATGGCATAATTAATTGTTGCGTTCAACTTGAGTGATTTTAACCGAAGTCATTGCATTTCAGCCGCCACTTACTACTGCTGCTGGAGCCGCACGAACTTCTGGTGAGATGGACAGGGTTACCCTAGACAAAAAGGCAGCCACAAAATTCTCGGCAAAGGTTGACGCTGAGGATCGCCTTGGCTTCGCAGGAAGTCTTGCATGGATATTATCTAAAAATTAATTTGTCGATAGATGGTAGGGGAATAAGATTTGCCAGTGCCATTTTTCCTCTCTTTCTTTCTTACTGTTTGTTTATATATAGACATACATTTACCATATATAAACATCTCAGTGAAGCAAGGTGTGCTGTCATTTATGCGGAAACGTGATTGTTACACATAGATAACATACCCATACCTATCCGTATATGTCCTGGGAGGCTGTACCACCTCTATGGTGGCACGCGCACATATTGGCACAAGAAAAGATAGAAAAAAAAAACAAAGTTCAAAGGAAACGACAGCGCCATCATCGGATGGATTGGGTTGGACGGACGGAGGTGTGGTACAGTAGATTGGATGGAAGTCGAAGAATGAAAGGAGGGGGCTTGTTATTGCCCCGCATCCAGTCAAGAAAGAGATGCTCCGTCCAGCTAGGCGTTATTTACTACCTAACCTTACCTACCACCTATTATACGTACAGTACGCGACCTTCCGCAGCGGCATGACCTCTGCATATCCACCACACCCATGTTTTGAGCATATGACACAAGATTCTTGCCTGTCGGCGAGTAACTGTTCGGACTGTCGCTCCAGAAGGGCAGGGGATCGCAGACGGCCGTTTTGCCTTTTGATAAGCGGCTGAGGGGTTTCGGGAACAGTGACACGACCGCAGCCCAATTATAGACGTAGGTCGTAGACAAATAAATTAGCCGCTGCCGTAAAGGAATGAGGCGCGGGTAAGGAGGACCCCGATCTACATAATCGTTGCCAGCTGTGGCTGCTGGCGACAAGCTCAAGCTCAATTACCGATGCCTGGCTTAGTAAGGTACTGTATCCAATTATAGCGACGCACAATGACAAAGTAATCGATCGCATTGAGAGACTCGTATGTGCCAACTTCTGCAACCTGACTCCTGGAGCCGGCGAGACCCACTGAAACCGCCGATGGACGGAGCCGGCTCGACTGGATGGATAGTGGGGAGGTATTTGATGCCTTGTGAAATTTTACCTTTGTCTCATCGAAATGAACATGATCAAAAAGTCAAATCGATGATTTGATATTGTGTCCTTTCATATTTTGAATACGCCCAGTCCAGACAATACATTTCCATCATGACAGCTGCTCCAAAGACCATGAAGGCGGTCGTGTTCGAGGGACCATACAAGATCTCGGTTCAGGATCGGCCGGTTCCTCAGCGTAAGTCATATACTCATCACATATAGACTTACTCACACACCGGGAAAGAGGTGATACTGGAATGTGAGGCTCTGTGCTGACGAAATCTCTCTTACCGCCATCGCCATAGTGCAGGATGATAAGGATATTATTGTAAAGGTGCATGCTAGTGGGCTATGCGGGTCGTATGTAAACCTGAATACCCGCCTCATATACCTGCGGGTTATCTGGTTCCATCGAGGTAGGAGAAACAGCTAATCCAGACGAATTTGTGTATGTAGTGAGCTCCATGCCTATCGAGGAATAGAAGAATCAGGAAGCGGGTTCGTCATGGGGCACGAGTTCACTGGGACCGTCACGGAGGTCGGATCGGCTGTCAAGACCGTTCAGGTTGGGGACAAGGTCGTATCGCCTTTCACTGTGTCATGGTAAGCTAAAGTCGACTACATACAGAACACTACACACAATGCCTTCGTGTATCAGCGTCCAATAAAAGAAAGATCCTGATTCCTAACTCCCAACACAGCATGGATTGTTTCTACTGCAAAAAGACCCAGACTTCCCGATGCGAGCACAGTCAGCTCTTCGGCTCCGCCGCTCTGGATGGCGGCCAGGCCGAGTATGTGCGCGTGCCGTTCGCCGATGGGACTGTCGTCAAGGCACCAGTCGAGTTTGCAGAAGACGATAAGGCACTCGTCCTAATGGCCGACATCTGGCCAACGGGATATTTTGGAGCCTCCAACGCATTCAAGCTCCTGGACGCCACACCCGACCCCGTCGTGGTAGTCATAGGCTGCGGACCCGTCGGGCTCTGTGCCGTGGTGGCGGCGCTCGAGCGCAAGCCCAAGCACCTCTTCGCTATAGACGGCGTCGACAGCCGCTTGGAGCTGGCCAGAGGCCTCGGCGCGGAGCCGCTGAACTTTGTGACTGACCGGGAGGGCATGTTGAGACGCATCATGGAGGTGAGCGGGGGCCGTGGAGCGGATGCCGTCGTCGAAGTTGTTGGACTCAAAGATGCGTTGAGAACGGCCTTTGATATCCTGAGACCCTTTGGGGTAATCAGCAGCATTGGCGTCCATAGTACAGAGGTGAGCCTGTTGTCTGGTGGAGTTCGCTGCCTGATGAACCGTTCAAATGCTTGGCTGACATGTAGGGCGTTTTCACAGCTCCCTTGGACCGCGGCCGAGGCTTACGAGTAAGTATATCCCTTACACACCCTAGAGGGGGTCATAAGGTCCCCCCACGTCCACGGTTGTTACTGACAATTAATGCAGCAAAAACGTGAGAGTCCAGATGGGAAGATGCCCTGTACGTGGCGTCTTTGAAGACGCTCTCGAGTTGCTCGTGAAGAGAAAGGAGAAGTTTGGGTATGAAGCTCCTTGCAATCACTCGGAATTTCTCGTGCTCGTTTATGTCATACATCGATGCTGATACCGCCAAACTTCTAGCTTCATGTTTGACAAGATATTGCCACTGGACGCTGCAGTGGAGGCATATGATATGTTTGACAAGAGAAAGGTGCAAAAGGTCATTTTCACACCGTAAAAGGCGCACCGTGTAGTTGCTGCTGTGGGCAGCTTCTTGCAATGTTCTTGCAAGTCAGCCCGCGTTGAGGTCACCTGAGTAGCTAGGAAAGTCTGATATCATGCAGCTTAGCCAAATAGACTTAAGCCTCAGTTTTGCCTGGGCTTGACGATGCCGTCATGGATAACGTAGTAAGAAATAGTCGAGTCGTCCTGGACAATCGCAAGAATAATTCGCTTGCCCCGCCCCGGACCCCTCCAGTGCCGCGCGAGTGAGGTTGCCGCCTCCTCGGCCGCCTCGCTCGCAGCGCCGGCACTTCCATCACCAGGACCACCGGCAGCCTCGACAACCGCAGGCGGCACGGGTGGGATCGAGTCAAAGACGGCGGCGAAGCGCTCGATCGTCCACTTCTCGGCCAGATGCATGGGAAGCACCCACTCAACCTCTGGGGGCTGCGGGATGCGCTGGCCGCCGCCCAGCTCCTTCTCGGCCTTGAGAATGGCGATCTGCTCGTCCGGGTGCACGTACATGCGGCGCGGGGGCAGGCCGTACAGCAGCTGCCTCTCGGCACCTGAGTCGTGCGTCTTGACGCCCGTCCAGTCCTTTTCGTGCTGTAGGTTGAACTGGACGTTTTTGGTCAGATTCTCGAGCGCCACGAGGCTGTGGTCGTTCCCTGCCATCTTGAGCCTGAGGCTGGAGTGAACCAGCTGAGATAACTTCAAAAGTGTCACAAGGAAAGTATGGAATTTTTCAATTTCATAAGAAAAGCAGATACTCAGAACACGGGCTTTTCTGGCAATCTCACGTGGTGTGGATGTTAAGAGTGTGTTATCAGATGAGATCGTGGAAATCGGATCAGAAAAAATCGGAAAAATCAAATTGCTAGTCACGATCTCCACAGGCCAGGTTATTGGCCACAAATACCCAGCCAGCCTCATGAACTGGGTAAAGAGTTACATTCCATTACACTTTATCAACAGAAATGCAACGCCGTGCAATTGCGCTGATCCATTTCTAAGTTTCCCACAAGCCAAGAACATAGCATAAAATAACAGCAGAGAATGATAAGCATGTATTGGCCTAGAGCTTTCAAGTATTTAAAAAACCAATATCAAGGCAATAAACAAAACTGATTATGCTATCTTGTGTATTGTTCCAGAACCCGACGCCAAAACCCCATGCTAGCCACATCCGTATTACAAGTGACCTCAGCGAAGCCAAGAAAATTAAAGAAAAAATATATATATGAGGAGAAGGAACCTGGGGTGTGACACAGTCCGCTACCAGTGCGCTCTACTGCACTCCCTTTAATGACTTTGCCAATGTCCATAGACTATACTGAAATCTTTTCCCCGGACTTCTTGTTCTTCGCAGCCTTCCGTATCTCTTTAGGCAGCTTGTCCTTCTTGTTGTTGTAATGAAGGATACCTTTCGCCTCATCAGTCCGCAGCCTTTCCCTATCCTCGTCATTCAGAGGTATACCTTCGATAGACTTCACTGACGATCCCTCAGATCCCATGATTTGTCCTCCGATCATTGCCACAACACAGCCCAGGCCTACAAGAATGCCGGTCACGGCAGGCGGCCTGTTGAACCGATCCATGGCCCACATACATGTGGCCAACCCGATCTGCAAGAAGGTATTCCACACGAAGAGCCAGATCACGGCATCGAGTTTCCAAATAGGCGTTGGGGGCGCCCGCATGCCGCTCAAAGGCGGCTTGGGTGTCTTCTTCTCCGGTAGCGGAATCGCCTCACGTGGTATGTTTTCGTTGAGATTATCGGGGCCGACGTCGAGAGGAAGTGTTTGTGATCCGGGGAGGCGAAACCAGCCTTTGTGGATGCCGGCGAGACGGCGCAGGCCGTCATAGTCATCTGATATGCGGTACTTCATAAGGTAGTATAGGTCGCGAAACCTCCAGGGCGCCAGTCCAAAACCCGTTACGCAGAAGAGCGCGTTGAGGATTTGAGACGCTATTTCTAGCCATATCTGTCGCGGGGAAGTAGCCTTGTCGTCGCAGTTGGGGATGCACATGGCGGGCGAGGCGTTGCAGAGCAGAAGGAAGAGCATGCCACCCCAGGCGACGACGTTCAACCCATACACCGTAATGAGGAAGCCCTTGATAGTCAGCACCCAACGCCAAGAGATTGACCAGGCGTGCTTGCAAGTCTCTCCAAATGGATACTTGGGCGGAAAATGGTAGCCATTTTCGAATGGCTCGGTGAGATGGATGAGCTCGGGAGGGATCGGTTTCTTGGTACGGTCTACCGGAACGTTTGGGATAGCGTTTTGCATGGCTCGAGGATCGACGTGGTTCTTCAACAGTGTCGTAGGCACATTGTTTGACACTGTGGGAGACGGGTGACCAAAGTGTGTCGTTCAGAGAAGACGAGTAAAGTCGATTAATTAAAATAGACAAATGATAACAATAAGATGTAAATAAGGTCGAAAGTGTAGAAGAGGTGGAATTCTTGATGAGAAGCAAGGAATTATATGTGCGCGTAGTGTAACCTTCTAGTCTCGACAATAGACAAAATTTCCCCAGGGATAACAGGGCCGGGCTTTCCTTTTTGTTAAAACAGCCCGAGACTGAAAGAGTTGAGACGCTGTCACTGGACTTCGCTACCAGCAACTAAGTTTCGGTGCAGGGGTTACGGGGCTACCGTAGTAATTAGATTGAGTGGGGGTGATGTATTCGACTGTTTTTGGCAGAGGGTCCGGGTCCCTGAAGTCCAGAACCTGTGGCGTCAAAGGCGCGCAGAGGCTGGCATCCACAGATGAATGGGTTTGCGTGGAGAACGAGACAGTGACTGTGATTTGCCAGGCGATTGTTTGTGCATCGCCAATGACCGCATTTTGCGCTGATCTTCCAATGGCATTCCCGCTGACGTCAATTGAGGCCGTGGACGAACGGGCGATTGCGCGAGGGTCAATCAGGGAAGAGCACGGTGCACAGGAAGTCTTGGCCCAAGCTGGGCGATAAATCCCAGCTGGAGATTGGCATCCCAATCTTTCAGGAGGCGAAGCGGAACGTCGGTCTTACCTGCCTACCTAGTAACAAAATGTGATCTTGGACTCTGTATGACGCTCACTCACATGGGAAAAATCCAAGGCCGTCATAAAATTTGAACATATCTTAAGACGATGGTTGTGCGGAGACCGAGAACAGCCGAAGCTAGGTGCCTTACGTAGGCATCATCAGAGCTGGAAAAGTGTCACTCGGACTAGTTTTTTCAAAATTTCGATAATGCTATTTGGGTATTTTAGTCAGGGTCCAAATTCATCCCACAGGAATTCACAGGCTTGTCGGGAGTTTGAGTATCTCGTATGCGATAAATTCAGCTAAGCGGGCCAGTATTCAGGTAAGCGAAAAACTAACCAGACCGGATATTAGTAGTGCCAAGTATCGAGTTCAATTGCCGTGTGCTCACTTCGACTTTGCCGTCTGCCCGACCGCCTACCCGGCCTGGAGAAGCGGGTCACATAGTTGTTTGAAGTCGAGCCTTGTGCGGACCGAGGTTGGCGGGCACGGCGAACATATTAAGCGCTAGTTAAAGAGCACCGGCATCGTTTTTTAATCCTACTGGATGAGCTGAAGAGTATTTTCAGGAGTTCTATAGTTTCAATTGACACAGACTATCACCTACATAACTAGCCTACTGCTTCACCGTCTTTAACCGTTGAGGAAAGCGACAAGCCACCACTCTGAAGTTCGACCGCCCGCACATGCCTCGGCAGTGATTCCGAGTCGCGCATCAACTTCTACCAACCACCCCTCAGCCGCTCCTAACCATATCTCTCACTTTCAAGCTCTCCGTTATACTGAGCTGCATAATAAAATTAACCGCCGAAAAAATAGCCAGCGCATCATCTGCATTGTTTTGTACTAAACCAACATAGGTACTTCAACAGGCAAAGCTCCGGCAAAATAAATATTCGAACGACATGAGTGCACAAGGAAAGTCGGCGCCAATCGGCCCTTGGGCCCGGGCCACCGCCGGAGCCACCGGTGCCGTGCTGGCCAACGCCCTCGTTTACCCGCTCGACATGTACGTTGCTTCCCCATTGACGAACCGATGCCCTGCCACACGAACAAGAATTGACGGAGTGATCCCGCGCCAGCGTCAAGACACGCCTGCAGGTCCAGGTTAAACCAAAGAATGGCGAGACCCCCGCCCCGGGCAGCGAACCGCACTACAATTCGACATGGGACGCCATAACAAAGATAGTGGAACAGGACGGTCTAGGCGGCCTATACGCCGGAATGGGCGGCTCCCTCATCGGTGTCGCATCGACAAATTTCGCCTACTTTTACTGGTACTCGGTTGTGAGGGCTCTATATTTCAAATCCGTCGCCAAGACTGGAATAGCAACCTCGGCACCATCTACAGCCGTGGAGTTGTCGCTCGGTGCCATTGCCGGTGCTGTTGCACAACTCTGTACCATTCCTGTTGCCGTCGTGACCACGCGACAGCAGACTCAGAGCAAGGAGGAGCGCAAGGGGCTATTGGACACAGCAAAGGATGTCATAGAGAGCGAAGACGGTGTGTTTGGCCTCTGGCGGGGTCTGAAGGCGAGCTTGGTACTGGTGGTTAATCCCGCCATCACATACGGGGCTTATGAGCGCCTGAAGGTTATCTTCTTTCCCGGAAAGAGCAATTTGAAGCCTTGGGAGGCTTTCGGTGAGTTATATCTCAATATCAAGTTCAGTATGATCCTCACTAATTCTCTAACCCTCTTTAGTTCTCGGAGCCATGTCAAAGTCTCTGGCCACGATTGCAACCCAACCTCTCATCGTTGCAAAGGTTGGTCTGCAGTCGAAGCCGCCTGCGTCGAGGAAAGGCAAGCCCTTCAAAAGCTTTGTTGAGGTTATGCGCTTCATCATCGACAATGACGGGCCAACAGGCTTGTTTAAGGGTATCGGACCGCAAATTCTGAAGGGGCTGCTCGTTCAGGGCTTCCTCATGATGACAAAGGAGAGGTAAGCAACCATGTCACTATTAAAACTCTGTGCTTTGAAAGCTGTACTGACTGTATTCCGCTGGATCACAGGGTGGAGCTTCTTTTTATCCTATTCTTGCGCTATATCCAAACCGCCAGGTCAAAACAGCTATCGAACGCTGCGGATTTGGCCTCAAAGGCGACGTCTGCGGCAAGCGGAGCGGCAAGCAAGGTCTCACCCCTAGTTACAAAGTAAAAGACATGAGAACTAGCCGGACTCTAGAACTTAGACACAGATGACTCTGCACTAAACCATGAGGAGAGCGTTGTCGGCATTGTTGAGCACCTTTGTTACGTCTTGGACTATTTCCATCAGGCACGGTTGATATTCACACTTTACTATGTGCATGCTTTGATATTAAGCTGGATAGAATCTGAGTCAAGTCTTTGGATTTTTGACAACTGTAAATAAATGCTACAGTGTTAGCCAGTCTTGCCCAATATGTTGTACAATTTGGCGTATTCCCTGGTTGATCGCAATTATCATTACGGTTGCCAGTTTCGAGACCGCAGGCATGCTACCCCTATTAGGCAGGCAATTGCCATACTAAATTAATCATTCTATTCTTGGTGTCTGAATACCACCCACCCCTGTTGCCAAGCCAGACCACTGATTCGGTCACTCGCGTGTCCATGCATGTCTTGGAGGAGAGGGTTAGGGTAAAGTGGACCCAGGTCACGTGGCTAATCAGCAACCTCCAACCCTAGAGGTACTGTTCGCTTTGACCCGCACAAAGCAAAGCTTCACTTACTGAACTCCAAAGCCCCGAAAACCTCATCGCCGCCATTCCCGACCTTCAAACTCGGTAAACCACATTCACAATGGCCAGTGCGTAAACATCGAATACCAATGATTGGAGCTATCGAACCCAGGCGATACTGACCATTTTTACAGAGTCAAAGAACTCGTCTCAGCACAACCAGTCGCGGAAGGCTCACCGCAACGGGTACGTTGAGTTCCCTCCCCGCGAGCCTCTCCGATCACCGATGCGATCACATGAACGATTCCTGCCACTCGATTTGCCGCCTTAAGAAGAGCCAAAATCTGGAGGACGGAGACAGCTGACACTCTGCGTGGGCTTGTGTAGTATTAAGAAGCCCAAGACCTCAAGGTACCCCTCGCTCAAGGGTACCGACCCCAAGTTCCGCCGCAACCACAGGCACGCGCTGCACGGAACAGCCAAGGCTATTGTGAGACCGACTCCAGACTTAGTACTCTTGTACTGGCGACAAGCGCAAATACTGACTTCCGCTGCAGAAGGAGTTCAAGGAGGGCAAGCGAGAGACGGCTTGAACGGATGATGTTTGATCAAATTAAGCAATAACGACGGCAAACTGGGGGTTTCTCGGAAGGACAAAAGGCATCGATTCGGCGGCGTTTTTGAAGGGTTCTCAACCCGCCACCCAGGCGTTTTTGACGAGCTTTTTTTCTAGGGCAAAGAGACATTCGTGCATTTGGGCAAACAAACCTACGACAATTTCGAATCTGTCATGATGGGTCGATAGCCTGCCTTTCGGTGCAACTCGTGCGCAACATGCACGCTGCATGCATCTCGTTTGACGAATATGACGACCCGACCTCGTTACCCTGGTGTGGTCGACCTGCAAAAACTGTTAACGCAACGTGCAGAGACCTCTTTGATTTTTACAGTCATATTTGACGGCATTAGTGTGTACAGCACAGAGCCTATTACCATGCTCGTTTTGCTGAAGGAAACTTATCGTGCCAAGATTGATGCTTTTGTCCGCCTATTACCAAACACCTCCGGCTGCTTGCCTCTACGGCCGCGGTGCATGAATGATGGACTACATCCCCTTGACCTCGCTAGCTTCTTGAGGCTGATTATTCTATGTGGTGGTGGTTATGACATTGGTTGTTGGTTGAAATAGATGTTGGTAGATGAAAATAAACCGACTGTGGTGGCTGTGGCATAAATGGTGTAGTTATGAGCCACAGTACAGGTATGCGCTTGGATCATGCACCCTCTTAGATAAGAGCATGAATGAAAGCTTGATTTTTTCAGTATCGTTGGATGACGATCAAGAAAGGTCTAACGTCTTCATATTGCACTTCATGCTTGGTGTTGTTTTGCCGTTTCCCAAAATAGATACAGGTGAATGAACAGATAGGTATGGATCGACTTTATTTCCACCAGACAGGTACCTATGTTCCATCCAATATTTGTCTTCAGTTTGTAAGTACCACACTCATCCTGTCTGATGACCAAGGCATTCCCCGTCTACCTCTTCAATCTGGGGAGAGGTAGGATGGATCCAAAGAAAAGTTGAGACGTAACACCCCTACCCACAGTTGCCCATGATTCTGTCAAGAAGAAACACCAAACTCGTCATCCTTACCTCAAACCTTGCCCTTCCGCAGATATTCCCCTTTTTTTTCAGCCAAAAGCGACGTCGCAGTAAGCAGGTACCCAAGTACAGAAAGTATCTCATAAGTCTCCAGCTTGTGGGATTATTGTGTCGCACTTGATTCAGTCGAAGTCAAGGTAATCATTTGTGGTGGATCCCTGCTGGCAAGAAGCTTCGTGTTATTATTGCTCGGGCTTCTATTTCGATCTGTTGTATCAAACTATCAATGGATTTCTACCTGCCTAGGACCCCACCATAAACTCGTGCCACGCCTTAATTAGTAGCGCGAGGGTGGATTAGGTGTTCACTCTGTCTGCGGCTTGCAGGCCGTCTCCACTTGCACATCTTTCCCCTGCGCATTGGCGTTGTACCTAGACTCCCACTCTCATTGCTCCAACTGGCTTTTTCCGAGGCTACTACTCCTTTTTATTGCTTCTTGCAGCCGACCTCTTTTTTTTTCTTGAACATTTTTTTCCCTCCTAACCCCGCCCCCTGTCAACGTCGCAGCAACGCTTCGGCCACCAGAGTACAGACAAGAGAAATTTATTCTTTTTGCGTGTGCGTACTGCACTCGCATCGTTCTCCTCTTTTCCTCTCCTCTCCTTTCAGGACTCCTTTGAGGTCATCAGCCGGCTGCTGCAGGAGTTTCTTCGTAGCATCCTCCGACCTTTGCTGTATCCTTTGAAGCCTCTCTTGAACAAGATCGATCCTTCGATATATTGGTTTTTCTACTGCCCGGTAGTCTCGGGCCACACATACTGAATCGACCAACGGCACATTCCAGGCACATCTGGCAGCTAACTCTTCGCGGGTTGCAAAAATTAAAGCTATTCAATACCTTTGTTCAGCAGAGCCTCGGTTCTGTGGCACGGTGTTGGATCGCATCCGGTTTAGAGTTGGGACGAACGGACCTTTCGCACGTCGTAGCACAGCAAGCTACACGTACCATATACCTACTTCGTTAAGCCATTTCCAAATTTGGGGGCGAAGCAGCATTAATCCGGGGTCCTTGGGAAAGCCTCGAAACAGTTGTTCTACACTGTCACGGGCCACTCATTGATCAGCTTCGATCCCACCATAAACCTCGAACAGCCTTCTGGTCCTGTTTCATATGCCGCCCACTGGTCCCTGACCTGACCCGCTTCGAACACGTACCTGCATACCCATTTCAATCCTTTTTCGTCTTGCCAGACTACACCTAAAACATTTTCCTTTTATTTCCCTTCCTTCTTTCTTGTGCCGAGCCTGCACACCTCTAATCAACGCTGAGACTCACATCTTGTTCACTGGTCGATTAGTCGACAGCGCCAACGCCAAACATGTCAGCTGCTCAGTCCACCGCCACCAACAGGATGAGCACTCCCGAGGCCTCCAACACCCACGCTGCCAGCAACCGAATGAGCACGCCCGACGCTTCCAACGTCTCCTCTTTGCGTCCTCCATCCTCCCGCGCCATTGGCTCCGGCTCTCACCTCCGTGCATCCGCCGATGTCGCTGCATTGACCGGCTCGGCCGCGCGCGGCGGCAACGCCCGCCCGTCCTCGGACTTCTACCACGGCCAAGGAAACTCAGATATTGATCCACAAGACAAGCTTGCCCAACAGTGGATTGCTGATATTGATCAGTATGAGACTACCCTGGAAGAGATGGCCGCCGCCACGTTGGATCAAGATTTCAAGGACGAGCTCAGTGCCATCGAGCAATGGTTTAGGGTACTTAGCGAGGCCGAGCGGACTGCTGCGCTTTACGCATTGTTGCAGCAGACGACTCAGGTCCAAATCCGCTTCTTCATTCAGGTCTTGCAACAGATGGGAAAGAACCATCCAATGTCAGGAGTTCTGTCACCCGCCAACTTTGATAAGGGTCAGTTGCTATTGCATATCTCCCGGCTGTAGCCTACGGCTGTGTGGCTGACAACAATGTGCCCCTTATAGATCCCATGTCAAACCGTCTCAGCGACGCCATGAACAAACTAAGCGTCGACTCTGCTCGCAATTCGATTGCACGGGGCCCCGCGTCGCAAGGTGCTAAACGCCAGTCCGGCCTTGACCCTTCGACCATCAACATGATGTTCCCAGATGCCGCCGCCGCCATTGCGACTGAGAAGGCCAAGTTTACGCAACAGACAGGAAACCAGCCTCCGTCGAACCGCAACAGCACCGCTGTCGACAACCGCAACTCCCTGGCTGGTGCTTCCGAGGGCAACGATGCCAATGGTCAGCATCCCTCGTCTCCCTGGGGCAGTGGCGATGCGGCTCGGGCCAAACCCGCTCCGGGTCAGGCTCCCATGGGCCAGTTTGCTGCACCCTCCATCGGTGCTGGCTTGCGCTCCCCTCGTCCCGCTCAGCTAGGTGGCAACTCGCAGATCCAGAACACAACTCTGACCGCTTCTGACAAGCCTGGCGGTGAGCTTGGCGTCGCATCCCCCTTTGGTGGACCTAGTGGCGGTAACTGGGCCTCCATGGTCAACACGCCGATGGCAGCGAACTTCCCGCAGCAGCCGGGTGGCCAGGCAGACATGCTCGCAAACGCCACTGCCATGAAGTTGGCTGCCATGTCTACGGTTAACAACCGATTCGCCTTGGACGATGTGCGGAAGTACCGCCGGACCCGCTCCAACGACAACTCGGCGCAGAACCCCATGTCGCCAGGTATAATCCCATCCACCAACGTCGTGATGGTCGATGAGCACGGCAGGGTCCTTAGCCGTGATCAGCTCTTGACTATGCAGGGGCTGCAGGGTCAGCAGCAAATGTCCTTCACGAACCGCTCGCGCCCCAACTCTCCAGGAATTGCTCTACAGCAGGCCGCCGCTGGCTTTGGAGGCATGGCCTTCACGTCTCCTCAGAGCAACAACTTCATGCTTGGAAACGCCCTGAACCCCATGAGCGGCGGTCTTGCCCCGGTAGGCATGGGTCAATTTGGCATGGGTGGCTTGGCCCCGGAAGGCTACTTGTCTGACCACTCAGACATGAACCGCGGACGCTCTCCCCGTGGTCGTAGGGGAAGCTCGAAGCCTCCGGAAGACCCTACCGACCCCACCCTGCTCCAGGACATTCCCGCTTGGCTTCGCAGTCTGCGTCTCCATAAGTACACTGACAACCTTAAGGACATGCGCTGGGTCGATCTCATCGAGCTTGATGACAAGCAGCTCGAAGAGCGCGGTGTCAATGCACTGGGAGCTCGCCGGAAGATGTTGAAGGTCTTTGAGCAAGTCAAGGGTAAGTCAAATCAAGAAAACATGGACTGTATCACATCTATCCCGTTAAAAAGCACCAGACGCTGACTTGATTTACAAATACACAGAAGCCAAGACTGAAGGACGTCTATCTACTTAAGTCTTCGGAAACTGCTTTCCACACTTGCATATCCCTTTTTACAGTATACGCCCGATAGACCAGCGCTTGACTTTTATCATTTTTCATTATTCGTTGCTTTATTTTCGACCTAATATTCCTGGCCTTGCAGACTTTGGAAAGCTGTGCCGGGGTTTTTTTTTTTCTCAATCCTCTTTTTTTTCTTGGCCTTGTTCCTTCATGGTGGTCCCTGGAGGGTCCGGCGTACGCATATCTTACCGGCCCGGAGCTACAATTTTTCATCAGTCTCATCATCATAAGCGGCCCTGGACACTTGGCTGCTGGGGATATATACGGATATAGGACCGGAGCATATGGACATTACGAAATTTAAAGCTGGAATCGTTTCGTCGGCGGCATGGGCATGGTAATAGTCGTGTAAAAGAACCTTTTAGCCTTTATCTTTTTTTTTCACCCGATCGATGGCTCATAAGGGAGCCTGGGCGTGTTCTCTTTTGAAACCATCTGGAGCATTGGGAGGAAAAGCGAAATCACGAACGAGCCATGAGGAATGGAGGGAAAAAGTCGGAAAGTAACGAGGATAGAACTCGGAAAACTTCAGGTGCGATGAGCAGGCAAAAAAAGGCATGGTCCCTACTGTGCGGACAAACAAACTGGTTCGGGGATTGGTTCGCTTGAGATATACACCAGCACATACCTTGACAATTTCCTCCCTTGTATTTCAGGTCATTCAGAAGAGTTCAATATAGTTCCAGTCAAAGAAACCGTTTGAGCGCAAAGTCTTCCTGACGCTTTGTTTTTTTTTTTTTTTTTTTTTTTTTTTTTAATCCACTGGTCGCGTGCAGTCCCTTGGGTGTAAGGGAGTCCATCTTGACATGCAAACGAGAAACCTCGACAAGGGAGGAAAGATCACACGACCATGCTTACTCGCCGCGTGATAAGAAATCCTCCTTGAAGAGTCAGAAAGTAATGTGAATACACACAATATTGGGAAAAGACAACACACTTCTTCTGGCCCTGGGATGGAGCCGAGTCGTGATGGTTCAAAAATATGTTATTTCTGAGCTGCACTTTGTTACATCAAGACCGCCCAGGATTGGAAATTACTGCCGACTTTCTGGTCTGCTATGCATGCTACTCATGTTAGATAGAATCTCTTGCATAGAACTTGCAAAAACCAATAAACAAGTCATTTGAATACAAGAGTTTGGAGAAGTTGTGATAAACAGGTGATCCGGGCGCATTTACTCTATTAATCGTAAACCATTTGTAGTCCGTTGCCTTGTTCTAGATACTGGGTCCGCTCCCATAAACATGTAGCAGCGCCTGCTCATATCATAGACATCACCCTATAAACTAGTCCTCGTAGTACTCCCACGGCCCCAGCTGAACGGGATTATCACTAAAGACCTCGACGACCGTCGGAGCAGCAACGCAAGTAGCGGCCGCGCCGTTGCCCTTGCCGCCTCCCATCTGCTCGATCACGACCCAGAGCCCACCCTCGCGCTGGGCCAGGCCCGGGTCAACATCCACCTCGAGGGTGCGCGCGCCGCGTGCGGCGTCGACAAACTCGTGTGTATCGCCGCCGCTGAAGGCGAGCTCGCGGCGGTGGGCATTGATGCCGACCTCGAGGCGCACACGCACGGCGTCGACTCCACCGGAGCGGGGTGCCACGGCGACGCTGAGCCGGGTGAGACGTGACACGATGACTGGCGCGCGGTGGCCGCGGGCGTCGCTTGAGTCCTGATCATCCTGGGCCGTCGTGGTGGCCCTGTAACGGGCGGGTGGAAGTTGGGGAACAGGGGGTAGAGCGGTGCGCAGGCGCCCAGCGGCCGCACCGGTGCGGGCGGCCGGAACCACAGCGACGGGGCCGTCAGGTGCCGAGGATCCAATCTCAAGAGTGTACGATGCCAGCTGCCCAGGCTCAAATGTAGAGAGTACAACGATATATGTGCCCGGTTGGAGGAACGAGGCTCCGCCGGCGGCCGTAGAAGCAGGACACGAGCGTGAGACTGCACATAAGGCGCTCCCACGACGGTACTCGCCGCTCGACGCCACAATCTCACGAGCGGTCCCGCTGGCCGCTACGCCCGTGCCTGACCAAAGGAGGTCCACGTGCAGCGGCAGGTCCTGGTTGTCTGTGCAAAGAAGAAGTGATATGGCGGTGGGCGTGGTGACTTTGATCGAGTATTGCGGGTTTGAAAGGTATGTGGGTTCTGCGCCGTTGCCCCCTGCGGAGCGCCGCGTCCATGATCCAGTTATTGTGGTGTAGTGGGCATGTTCGGGATCCGCCTTGCTCACCTCAAGCGGCGAGCGGCTGAAGAAGGAGAGGCTAAAGTTGTATTTGGGCAATGGAAGGCTGGACTGCGCGACCGCAAGTGTATAACGCTCTCCTTTTTTGGCTTTAAAGCGTAGAAGTGTTTGCGGGCTGTCCACAAACGGCTGTTTTTGAAGCCACCGGGGACGATCAGGCAACTGTATACGGCTGCCGTCTGTGTTGGAGAAGAGGAATAGGGACATGAAACCGAGAGAATCTGGAAGACTCGTTGATCTACGAGCTGGAGATGTGGATAAGCGGTTTCGAGTGATTCTAAGCTCCTCGTCATGGAAATGGCGGTCCAACAATGCCCACACTGTGCCGTCAGCCTGAGCGCAGACAGAATACTGAGGGTTCCGTGCGAAAGAGTTGGCTAGCATGGGGTCCGGTATATCCCAAGTGAAATGATGATCCTGGCGGTGGCTGAACAACGAAGGGTTCCAGTTGAGGTAGAGTGATTCAAAGTTCTGGATGATGTCCTCGAACGAGATCCAAAATGTTCCCGTCATTCCATCCGTGCAATACGTCGGGGAGTTTCCTGCTGGAGAGTTCGGTGTCGTTTTCGGTTCCAACACGGCCGAGGAGCCGACCCCTTTCCAGATGAGACCGTCACACCAGGGATTCTTGACCAGCATGCGACGTACCCCGTTCTCTACTCGCACATCCATAACTGCATAGTCATGTTCGCCAGCGAGCCCGAGTGCCTCCTCCTCCTCGTTTGACAGCCTCCCCGTGCCAAGAGTCACAACGACGTGGCCACGGTCGTACCCATCTTTGATTCGAGCCCAGCTTTGGTCTGGCTCCGTATCCTCGTGAAGGAAGATCTGCTCGGGTATCCAGCCGGTGAGAACCCAGAGATCAGTGCCCGAGTTGCTTCCTGGAAAGTCGTAGCCACCACCCCTTATTTTGAGGTAAGCCTTCTCCATCAGGGCAGGCCAGATAAGCTGAGGGTTTTTTCTGTCCACCACAAAAAGGGTACGGGATGTGCGGGAGGCAGGGAGGCGATCATCGATAGTAACGTGTCTGAAGCAGCCATTGAAGTTCATCTTGAATACATATTTGCCATTCTCAGACATAAGCGGTGTCGAACTGGTCGCGTCGAAGGGGTACATCAGATCGGCAAGCAGTGGGCTTTCTCTGCAACTGAGGTGCTTCATGGCAGCGCATAAACTGGCAACGACACTGCAGTCGGTTGTGATGTCCTGCACCAAATCGTTGTCTGTAGCAGATCTTTGCATCAATGTTGACGGCAGTTTATGTGCAGTATTGTTCCCGCCGTCGCCAGTTCTGCTCGGTAATGAAAACATCTCAGAGGGCCTTCTCCATCCAGCAAAGATCTCTCGCTGCCGGGGAGAGAGACAGAACTCGGACTCGTCTCTGGGTAATTCCGGAAGCTGTTAGCTCGAACGAAGATGTCAAGATGTCTCTTTTTTTTTTTTTTTTTTTTTTTTTTTTTTTTTTTTTTTTTTTTTTTTTTTTTTTTTTTGTCGGACAGCGTAAGGTCTTTCTTACTGGTACAATATGCCATCGTCTGCCAGTTTAAAATTATTAGCAGATGGCGGGGCCTCCCAGGGCGGAAAGACATGGCCGTGCAGGCGAGAAGAGCGTAGGATGATGGTTTTCTCTGACGTAGGAAGGCGACGAGACTGTCCAGGTGCCACAGGACGACTCTGTGGCGAGGGGCCTTTCTTAAGCTGTTCGGCGTAAGCAAGTAGTTCCTTCAACTTGCGTCTCAAGCGTGTCTTCTCTGACGGAGACGAGGCATGGTCGACAGCTTGAAAACATGCTTCAGCAGCAGCTATTGCATTTTTCAAGGCTTCTGAATTAGTGCTGGCTCTACGGGCCAACCGCTCGAATTCCTGAAAAGGACCCATACTGTAAGTCACTGGACAATGCACTACCTTGCGTACCTTGCCGACGTATATATGCAAGCAGGTCGATTAAGGTAAATAATAAATCATAAACAATGCCTGCCGGTACTGGCTGTGATAGGGCTATTTGTTTGCTTACCAATGATTTTGCTTCCATGATCTCTGCTCAATTAGTTTCCAATAGCAGCACTAAATAAGTGTTGGGTCTGGAAAACGTCTGTTATACAAAACCAGAACTCTATGGTACCCAAGCAAGTCCGACTGTTCCGGTAATTTGCTTCAAGTTCTTTTTTTGCAAGGCAGGCTTGAAAATGATAGCAAATCACTCGCCGGAAAAAAAGAACAAGAACAGGGCTTCTTTTGTCTCGTCTCCTCTCTTTTCTTATGATCTGAAAGCCTTCCCCCGAAGCAAGTTCAAAGTTCCAATCTCACGCCGACAAGCAGGCATAGTAAAAACAAGCAGACCCGGCCGCACAGGGTGAGGAGGCGATGGGGGCGACGAACAAACAAACAAACAAAAAAAAAATTCTTCGTCAGTACGATGTTGACAATATAATATCTTCAAGTCGAAACAATCAAATGAAATGGTTGTACAGCCGGACGTCGCTCACTACATGACTGTCCATGAACCAAGTCGGGCTTGCGTGTCTTCCACTCGCGGCACATCGGATATGGTCCTTTTGTGGGTACGCACTACATCCAACAACGCATAAATTTGGGCTCCCAAGACTGCAGGCGGATGGATAGTCAGTCCGTTCTGGCGGCGCGTTTTGCCGGGCTGGCTGAAAGACAGTACCGCAGCGAGTCGATTTGGGTTGATTGCTTGGGTTTGAGGTTTTTCTCGTCCTGGGGAGCACGACATTGCGGGTATCCCCCAGCTGTTGGCGCATCCAGACTCGAACAAAACCCCTCTGTTACGTCCCGATTCGGCTTTGTATTGCCTGCCCCTCATGCGACGGTGGATGAACCACTGACTTTGATTTGGCGCCTAATGCCACCAAAGCCAGATACCCGGGCTAGGTACCTGCAGGTGGGTGCACCGCCCCCAATTGGTGGGACCACATTCTAGATTTAGCGACTCTTGCAGGAAACCTTTTATCTTGGGGCTTGCTTGGATTACAAGGTTGCCCCGGTGCCTAGAATTCAGGCGGGGAGGAGGCACGTGTCTGGTGCCGGCTTACTGTTCAATTATGTGGAAAGCAAACCACCCACACGTGCCCACCAGCCTCCCCGACGCTTGGTGCTCGGTCAGGTGTCGCGTCCTAAGATAGCGTCACCCTTAGCCGGGGGACGTTGGGCGAGTCAGAAGCCCAGGTGCAAGTCACTCCGAGACACCCTTTTGGAAACAGCCCAGCCTGGACATCAAAGAGTCGCTGGTAAGTAAAAAATTTGGACGACGTTATTGAGAGCTCATCTTGAATTGACTCGAGCTTGGAGCAGGAATCGCAAAGCACACGACTAGAATTACTTCATTATCAAACATCGCTCCTGCATCTCGACAAGTTGCCAAGCAATTCATCTGCGGCAACTAATCGAGCTCCCCCATCGCGTTCGGTTGAACCCGACGTACACCATCCAAGATGGCGTCCAGAGCCATGGTCCCGTTTCTGGTGGCCATGATGTTGCTGACCGGCGTCTGCAATACGCTGTTGACAAAGTACCAAGTACGATGAACCGCAATCTTGCTATCATGATGCCTCGATCCCTCTTGGGACTTTGCTTGAACCAATGATTAATCACAATGCCACCTTCCCCTTCCACAGGACAATCAGTGCGTCCGCAACTGCGAGGACCCTGATCCCAAGAAGCGGGTACACTTTGAACAGCCTGTGATCCAGACGGCACAAATGTTTATCGGTGAGATGGGTTGCTGGCTGGTCATCGGCCTCATGTCACTGCGAGAGCGCTACATGGCCAGGAAGCAGGCCGCCGGTTACGAGGCCGTCCGCAGCTCCGACGATGCCCCCGAAGCCGACGACGCCGCCAGCGTGCACTCTAACACGGCCCTCAATGGCTCCGGCGCTGGCAAGCCCGCCCTTGGTCATGACTCGATGCTCGCAGGCATTCGCGTCTTCCTTCTCGCCATACCCGCCATCTGCGACATTTGCGGCACGACTCTCATGAACGCCGGTCTGCTTATGGTGGCCGCCTCTATATATCAGATGACCAGGGGTGCACTCGTCCTCTTTGTTGGCCTGTTCAGCGTCGTGTTCCTCCGCCGGAGGCTGCACCTGTTCCAGTGGCTGTCCCTGGTGGGTGTCGTCACCGGCGTGGCCATCGTCGGCCTTGCCGGTGCCATATACCCAGACAAGCCCAAGCCCGGCTCCCCGCACAGCGAGGTGGTGCCTACGTCTTCGCCCTTCCAGGTGGCCTCCACCGCCGAGGGCGGACTGGACGCCAATGCACTGCGCGCCGTCGTCGGCGTGCTCCTGATCGCAGGTGCCCAGATCTTCACCGCAACCCAGTTCGTGACCGAGGAGTGGCTTCTCGAGCGCTCGACCATCGAGCCCATCCGTGTCGTTGGCTGGGAGGGCATCTTTGGCTTTTCCGCCACCGTTCTGGGAATGATCGTCATGCATCTCGCCCTCGGCCGTACTGAAGCCGGTAAATATGGATACTTTGACATGGTTGAGGGTTGGCGGCAGGTTGTCGACAACCCCAAGGTGCTGATTTCCAGTGTCCTCATCATGATCAGCATTGGGTAAGTTTCCAGAAGTGACATTCCTTTTTTCTCTCTTTCCTCTTCCCCCCACCCCTCGAACGGTTTTGTGCCGGCCCTGCAAAAAAAAAAAAAAAAAAAAAAAAAAAAAAAAAAAGGGGGGGGGGGGGGGGGGGGGGGCTTGGTTTGACGCACTTAGCTAACAGCCGCTGTTCTACAATATTAGTGGATTCAACTTCTTTGGACTCTCCGTCACTCGCTCCGTCAGTGCCACTTCGCGCTCCACAATCGACACCTGCAGGACCCTCTTCATCTGGATCGTTTCTCTCGGCCTCGGCTGGGAGACGTTCAAGTGGCTGCAGGTGCTGGGCTTTGGGTTCCTGGTCTACTTCACCTTCCTCTTCAATGGCATTGTCCAGCCGCCCTTCAAATTCCTCCAAGTCGAGGAAGAGATTGAAGAGCTGCTGCCAGAGGAGCCGGTGGAGCACATTTGATGAATGAAGCTCATGTGAGGTTTCCCTGCGCAAAGGTCATATCGGCATGTTGAGGCGCTATCTGGAGACCAAGGAGGTGGTGGGCTTTGAGCCATGCGTGCACTTTTAAGAGACGCACGATTTTCCTATGTTTGATTTTCTCATTTCTTCGGAATGGGCGTTCATCGGGTCAAGGGCGTTGACGGGTTTTGTAGGTTAGTTTTTTTTTTTTTTATTTTTGGCTAGATTAGCTTGATCTTGCGGTTATCATTGAGCTTTTTTTCCCTCCCCCCTTTCTGCGCTTGCAGTTCCTCTTGTATGTTCGAATTATAATCGCATTGCACAACTGAACTAGATGTCAAATGTTCATCAGATTTGCAACTCATATTCAGATTTGAGTGAGACCTAGGTTCGTCCTAAATATTTCCGTCCTGCCCCCATTTGGTGCAGACATACATAGACCCCCCGCGCTTGTAATACCAAAACCATACACTGGGTATATTACTTTCAAGCTCAACGCTACGCTCGGATTATAAGATGAATAAAGAAGCTTAAGCCACCAGATCGCCCAAGGAAATAAAAACAAAACGCGAGACAAATATCACGAATACGCCAACTGCTAGAAACGACGGGTCACGGACACATCCCTGCTGCTTCCCGCACTGGCAATAGCCTCCTCCAAGTCGCTCAAGCGATAAGGACTGGTAAAGACCTCGGGCTCGATGAGCGAAGAGACGACGCGCCTGCTCTGACGACGCAACGGCCACGCCGCGTACTGCAAGACAGGCAGGCTGTCACCGTCCAACTTGTCGACGTCGAGGCCATGATCGGGCTCCGCGTTCAGCAGTATATCCGCGACTTGGTCACCGTCGTCGACCATTTCGGCCTCCTTGCGATTGCGCGCAATGATCCTTTGGATACCCACGGCTTGTTTCGAAACCTCCAGCCTGAGGTCGCTCAAAGCCACCGTCCTCGCCGGCTCTGGTACGTTGTGGACCGCACGCTCGAGTAGACGGTCTTGTTGCTCTCTGCCAAAGGGCAGCTGCAAAATGGAGCGGTTGGACTTGAGACATCTGCGCAAGAAGAGCAGGGCTGTGAGGTTGATTTCGGACCCGCCAATGTCGAGTTGACGCAGCGCCCGGTTATCTCTTATTCCGAGACCGAGGTCGCCGACTTCTGTGCTAAGGTTTTGGTTGCGGAGGACGAGGGTCCGCATCGTATCGTTGCGCCCAAGGCCTCTGAAGGCGCGGCCGAATCCCCGTCCCAGCTGCCCCTCGTCGAGCTTGTCGGCGTAACCCGACAAGTCGAGGACTCTGATGGAGCTGTTCTGGACGAAGAGCTGCTCCAGCGCATCTGAAACGGCCGGTGTACAGACCGCACTGGGTAGCGGTGGCGGGGCTGTTCCCGCCAGGGAGACGTAGACGAAGCGTTTGGATACGGTGATAGCCTGGATGAGCCGGACATATCCTTCAACTCTGTTGAACTCGATCATGTCCAAGTGCAGCCCAAAGCTCCCTTCGGAACAAAGTGCAATGGCAGACGCGAGGACTTCCACCCCTTGATCAATAGGGTTGCTATTCAAATGGATATGTAGCCCCTGAAGTCCTGAAGCTGCGTTGATAATGCGTGCGGCACCATGCCCATCAATCCCGCAGCTGTTCAGTTGTATTCGCTCGAGGCCGCCGGACGCTATTGAGAAGCCACCTTTTTGGCGTTGATCGATAGCCTTCATCTCGAGGAACGCCAGCAGTGCCTTCTCCGTATCCACTGACATCTTGTACCCTGAAATATTTATACGCTCGATGCTTTTGAATCCCCCAAGGCTCTCATATGACAAAAGATTCGTCTCGTCCTGTCCAATGACTGCGTCGGAAATATTCAAGCTGCGCAGGTCAGACATAGCATCGATAAACCTGGAAATAGTGCCAGGGGAGATGCGGCCCGTGTTTTGGGAAATGTCAAGAAGTTCAAGTGCTCTGGACTGAACCGTGAGCGCTTCGACTATAGCTGTGAGATCATGACTGGACAGGGAGCATCTCGACACGTCTAGAGCTTTTAGTTCTGTTCCAAACTGTAAGCCATCATCGCTGAAATTCCTTTGACCTAAGCCCGAGACTGAAATTCATCGTCATATCTTGTTAGCAGTCTGCGCCCTCAAGCCCAATCATTACGCTAACGAGTACTCACCTAACGCGGCAACGTCACCCGATCCCAGGCTACACCCAGCCACGATAATCCTATTGCAGGCTGTCAGACCGGCACCGATGAGGTTTATAATGGGGAATAGTATGCCTAGGTCCGGGTCTGGATGCGGTGAACGTGGGAGATCGCTAAGCGTGTCGGTCAAGTCGATTTGCTTCAGTGAAGGCAGGCAAAATGCTAACGCGTGGATCTCCTGAGACAATACTGATCCTTTCTGCACAAGCTTGCAGAGGCTCGAGCTTATAATGTTCTCTATGAGGCAAGGGTCAATATCTCACAGGACGCATGATTGCTGAGTGAAACCCGAGACGTACCATCTGGGCTCATATAAGCCACTGATTCCGGCCGCGAACTATCAAATCTATCCCAAAGATGCCTGAGACTAACACCGCGGAACGATATGGATCCAATGAAGCGATTGTAGCGGACGGCTCTCAGCAAGGCTATCAGCTCGAGAGGCTCATATGAGGGTCTTGCGTCCCGAGGTAACAGAATACGCAACTCAGGACCAAAGCCGCCATCAAGCCGCATTTCCCAATCAACTGGTTGGCAATCGTAGGCAGCGCAGAAGGCCTTATGTGTTCTGTGGAGTCCGCCAAACTCGGTCGATGTTCCGGTTGCCACATCGATATCGACTCCTGAAGGTGGAAGCTTGTCGACCCTGAAAACCTGGGTTCTCCGAAGACTACTAGGCCAGCATGGCCTGAGGGTCTCATCTGCCTTGAGCAGTGTCTGTAATATGTGGTGGGAGAACCGGCTTGATATGTGAAGGTGTGTTGGCTTGGCTTCGAAGGGTCTTCTGCGACAATTGTCAGTGTCTAGACAATAATAAAAGAAGGAGAAATTTGACCGGTCAATGACAGACGCGTCGTAGAGGGGGGGAGGGGGCATGAACAAACCGAAATCGTAGCTCAAACCGGTCTTCCCGTGGCGCCCAGCAGCCATTGGCACATTCGAGATTCATGATTCCGTACTTTGCATAAGTGGTGATCAGCCCCTTATTGTCTGCTGGTCGCGCTGCTTTGATAAAATAACATAGGTTTACCCCAATAGCAAAGTAGAAGGACTCGCTTTCGGCCCATTTCGCATTGTCAGCCAGCCTGATTCCAACGGGGAACATCTCTGGCTGCAGCAACGGATAATCTGGCTCCTCGCGTCGGGATATTTCGCAAATCCTCTCCACCACCTCATGTGCCACCCGTGGAACGCCGAAATGGGCGTCTTCCTTCTCTCTTACTGCCGCGTGGACGCTGTCCAACATCAAGTCCCTCATCGTGGGGTCTTGTGCAAAGAACTGACAAGCCCCAAAGGCAGCGAGCGAATGTGTCGACTTCCACCAGAGCTCTATGCCAAAATATGGCCGCGAGCTTTCGGCTCTGGACGCAGATACTAGCAACTCAATAGGTATCAACTGTGACACCTCGGGGTTCGCGGGTCGTTCAGCCTTGGATACCGGGGTAGAGCCACCGGGGAGCATGTCCGGCGGCAGTGATGGGAACAAGGCCAGGACGTCGGCAATGCTCTTGACCTTGATGATGTAGTTGTTGGTGACAATAACGTATGCCGATTTGCTGCGCAGGAAATGCAGCTCAAGGATGATTTTGAAGACACCTTTGACCTTCTGCAAATCCCACTGTATCCTCCCATCGATACTGTTGGTGGAGCTCTGGGAGACTGACGTAGTCTCATGTGAGCCGGCACTGGTGGTGAAGATGGACCGGAAGGACTCTCGTCGCCCCAGCTGGCTGCCGCCATAGTCGATGGAGACGGTCCTTTGTTTTCTGAGGGTTCTTGGTAGTGGAGACACCGATTCGACGTCTGAGGTTACAAACACCGATGTCGAGGAGGCTGTTGGTGAAGATATGGGCGAGCCTAGCCCGAGAGAACGCAGAGAGTTCGCTATACTGTTCCTCTTCCCCGTCAAAGTCGATGTAGATGCCGAGGTCTGGACTACTGGCGACGACGCGACCACTGACAGGTCCGGGACTAGGTCGGTGTCAAGCTTGGGCAAGGATGAGTCCCGTGGCCTGGCAGAAGACCTTCGCAAGCTTCCTGGAAGTGCCCGCGTATTCTTGGGGCTCCTTACTTGTTCCATGGTAGAACAAGAGTCACGGAACTAGGCTGGCAGCTTGGCGATCAAGCCCCGGGGCTTGACGGCCTCGGGAGTCCCTATCGACCTTATCTTCGTAACAAGGCCGAAGTGTGACAATACAATTGCATTGCGGTGTAACTTTGAGTCCATTTGATCAGCTGCTGATCGGAAGGCACGAGGCTGGACTGATCTTAGTAGCCCTTGTCAGATATAGGAAGTTGTTGTTGATTAGCCATGGGGTACGAGTTCCTTTGGGTATGATGATGATCGGCAACTCTTGTCGAGGGTTTTGTTCTGCTTTGCGTCGTTAACCAGCCTAGAAAAAAAGTTCGTGGTTTTTTTTTCTGGATCGCGAGACGGAATGAAGTTGGAGAAAGCTACATGCGCATTCACGGTGAGCCGCAAACAATTTTTTTTGTTTTTTGTTCCATGCACAGTTACCATCAGCGAGGTAGCTATGATATCAACTTGATTTGTTGGCAACCAATGAGAGGCCACAGGATCATAGTCGTACCTTACCTCCCCAATTGGAAGCACAGGAACCTATCAAATCAATGGCAGAGCTGCCGGACTGCCGGGGTCTTTGGGGTGAAAGGGCTTTATACGAGAGAACATTGTTGCATTCCCCGAACTGCTCCGACTAGGAGTTCCGACTATGAGCAGTTGTATGCCGTGTGAAGCATGCACCTGTTCAACATCTTGCTTATTATCTAGCTTTGATGGGTACCACAGCTGGTACTTCCTACTTGGCGAGCCTCCGTGGAGTTTTTATCGTTATTCAATTTCACGACACCTGATGACACCGAGATACCAGTAACGTGCCTGGGAGGATAAACTGGCCTCTGTGCCGCTTCAACCTTAGTAAAAGCGAAACTGGTGAGATATTGATGAATTATGCATGCTAGTTGCAGTATTCCCACAACTCATGTGCCCAAGTATACTATCAACAATCATTTTGAAATGTATGACGTAGTAGTGGCAGTGATAAGATGTGGCTATGTTAATTGTGGCTGGTATTGAGATCACCACAATCCCCAATAAACGTACAGCCCCTTGGGAATTACTACCTTTACCTGCCCAGCTCTCCTCGGTAAGGATCATCCATTGCTGCCTATGGTTACCCATATCTGGACCGACCCCATAGAAAATAAACATAAAACATTCTCTCAAAATATCCATCCATGGCTTTGTTTTCCCCATGCCACGTTTTCTGACATCAACTGTCATCAAAGTGAGAACATGGTATGCGGCTATAAATATAGTGGCGGTGACAGATAGTGGTTCGGATCATGGATCATGATTTTCATCTGCTGATGTGCATACCATGTCAATTACGTAGTGACTAGGCGTGTGGTAAAAGATTGATTACCTTGGTTGTCTAACCAGCGTCTCTTGATCAGTCAAGGTGAGTGCTTATTGCAGCTACAACACTCACTCCCAAGCTCTTCACAGCCTCGTCGTTTCAGACACAATCAACATATCACACTTTGCACAGCATTGATCCAGTCGGTATCAGGTGTGGGAAAATAACGTCAAAGCAGCCCAGCCTGAGGGAAAGGAGCTTAGTCACAGACTCTCAAATTCCATTCCTTAAACTCAACCATGTAGTGTGGGGTACCCGGTGACTTGAAGAGCCAGAGCACCTTGTTGCAACATCTATGCTGTTTGTTTCGAGAAGCAACGTTGGATTGTTTCGATTGAAATGTTTATCGGTGTTTTGTACCGGTTGTAGTTGCTCGGCAATTATGATTCTCCTCACATCCTCAAGAACAGACTTTGCTGTAACTATAACATTAGTCAAGGTCGTATTTAGAAAACACTCTACAAAGAAAATATTTTTGCGCCCCCCGGAGAGTGATGCGTCGGGGCAAGACAAGGGCGTCGATAATTCAGTTACGGCGGATCCTGCCGCGTCGCCGACAGCCCGGTCTTCTTGATCTGACTGTAGCGGCTCTTCTTGTCCATATGCATGCCAAAGATATCTCGTTAGAAGTACTAGAGTAATATCACTATGTGTATGTTCCGCAATAGGGGGTTTTCTACAATTATACGTTGACACGCAGTCATACTTTAACACGCTACCCAACAAATAAACACGACAACAAAGTGCGCGCGAAAAGGGGCCAAAGTGGGGGCCAAAGTGGCGATCGGTTCGGGCAAAAATTGGAAGATCTTCCAAAGTCGTCATCTTTTTGGTGAAAAACGTACTAAATTACAGGGGCTAACGATGAGGCTGTTTCAGTAGACGCTTGGCCAACAACTGATTACGACGTTGATCGTGGAGTTGCGTTTCGAAACGTGAGCTTGTGGTTGATTTCGCCTCCGCCTTTGCTTTTTTATTTGCCTCTGAGGCGGGGTGATAGGGATAGATGGTATGGTCTTGTGTTTAAGTGTTTTTTTTTTTTTTTTTTTTTTTTTTGCTCCCTACGCGATACATTTGCTTCCTAGCGTGGGATTTGCGACAACAGAACTAGCGGTCCAAGTACCGGATTTGGCATCTCGGGGTTTCGTTCCTTGGCGATGGCTGCAACGCTTTCCCTAGCATGCAAGTTCCTGGCCCCAAACCCGATGCCAATCTATTCCAGTGCTATGTAAAGTAGTCGGTACGTGCGACGTTGGCGTGGCATGTGGGCAGTGTTACAGGTTGAGTAGCTGTTGGCAAAAACTCTCTTTTGCCATGAAATGCAAGCTCGTTGCATCGCGACTCTCAACGACCACACATGAATGGCTTTCTGATGGCAAAGCACGCGAGCGAGCGAGCCTGGAACGGGCGTTCAAGAGAAACGAGTGCAATCGGTACCGGCAAATTATGGCATCGCATAAATCTACCTTTGCTATAACAAAAAGTATATCGCTTTTCATCGGGAATGCATGATGCCTGGACTAACACTTGTGAGGACGGCTCGACTCTTTCTTTGAAGTGCAACGCACTCACTACTTGGGTCCAGATTAAACGAGCGTTTTTAGTTCGCATCGCAAGGGCCGATGGAAAAATCATTAGATTAGCATTTTTCCCGTCTGATTCTGATACCAATCGACAGCAACCGTAATTTTGCAACCGTGGCTGCGAACATATCAATTGCCTGAAAACAACAAAAGAAAGGCAGATCACATTTACCTCAGACCAAACTAGGAAGGGAGTTACATATACAATGAAAGCCGTCAATCACATTTTGACTCTTATTTACCTATAATTACTCTAGCGAGATAAGGCAAAGCCATGCGTTCGATTAAGGTCACGCATGGCTGTAACTTGGATACACCCTGGCTACTAATGGATAATGAATGAAATGCATTGAGCGTGAAATGAGCTAGCTCAGACCGACTTTTACTTACAGTACAGTACATTGATACCTGTCAATACTATCTGTCAATAATGTCTGTTTATCAGAAACCTTGTATATCCTCGGTTGAATACGACAAATACTACAGTAATTTCCATGACACGCTGATAGAACACGGTCGGCGGGGAAACAAAGTATAAAAAAAAAAAGGAAACACGGCAGTACAAAGTGCTACATGGTATTACGTCAGGTATCAGGTGCATACCTACAGCGGCTGGTACGTACCTTGACTACTTGGACTGCAGCACGCTAAGAAAAAAAAAAGACAGTGGGTGAGGGTGGGATTGGGGCGGGAACCACCGAAACAAACGCTGTTTCAGGAGGACCCCTAGATCAGCCTTTTCTGCGCAACCCCGTCGGCGGTTCAGTCAGCCCAGCGGGCGCGAATGCCTTGGAGTCTGCAGATTGGCGGTGTTGGATGTCCAGCTGGTGGGGTCTAGGTGCTGCACAACTCAGGCAGCCGCATGCGGCGCCAGTGGGAAGTAGTACGTACCTCCCTGACCTACCACATACATACATACGTACAGTACAACTGTACATGTACACTCCCACACCGACCCGGCCCTAGACTCCATTCCAATCCCCACAAAACCAACTGATGGCAACGACAGTCAAATGTCTATTCACCGGCGCGTTTTACTATGATGCCAAGAGTGCATCCACCGGGGGCGGGCGACGAGTCTCTTGGAAGCATCAAGAACGCATATATACTGTACTTGGTATTAGGCAGTAAAGCTGGGAAGTTTTGGTAGAATGTATGGTGGGTGCGGGGGTGTCGTGTAGGAAAAGCCTAACTTTAGCGAGGCCTGAGGCGCTTCTAGACAAGAGCCAACAGAAGTGCGTCATTGGATGGGCTCCACAGATTGATGGACGGAGACGAAGGGATGTTTTGTTGTTGTTGTTGTTGTTTTACGGCTGAATTGACAAGCTCAAAGGAGGTTTTCCCTTCTCTCATCGCTTTCGGTTACAGGTTCCTTGGGAAGTTGAAGATGCGATGCTTACTTGCGAGGCACAAAGTAGGGAAACATCCGGTATCAAGTCAGATAGTTAGTTACAAGGTGTCTACCTAGATGACCCGCTTGACACCCAATTCAAGGCAGCCACCTAATACTATTACTGTAAGCTAGCTACACTACCTAGCTGAAAGAATACAAGCGAGTGGCTGCCTTGACTGGTATCTTACGGCTGGGCCATACTAATCTTGGAAACAGGAGTATACGACAATCTGTGCTCTCTGGTTTCCTTGAAATGTGCAATTTTTGACAGGTGATTTGATGGATCCCCACCCCGAATATTGGGATCCCCGCTGGATAGGCTCCATCGTCATTTTCACCGGTGCACCTGGTCCTGGCTTTCGTCTCGTTCTTGTCGCTTGCGTACTGTAGGTAGGTCGTGAATCAAGGACAGCGGGCTGCAAGTAAAGACAGAGTTCGGTTGTCCGTTGTCTGTTGGCCGTCACGCGGCAGCTGCTTCATCGTTGACTGTGCTGTAACTGTTGCGGTATGTGTGGCAGTTCCAACGGCCAAAAAACAGTTTAGCTCGGTTCCGTTTCTCTGGGTCTGGGTCGTATCAGCTTCGTCCAAAGTTTTTCCGTACTCCTCTGGAGCGTCCCGACCTTATCTTATTTGATCATTTATTACTCCGGCAGATTTCCCAATTTTTCGTCAACAGGTCTCCTGTCCCGATTAGTATTACTTGTCTCTTCTTAATAGATGAACAAAACAGACTCATCACCGAACCAGTCCATGCAGCGGTCTGATATCCTTGCCCGCCCCAAAGCCGAGCCCGTTGAAAACACCACCTTCGCACATAGATTGCCATTTTGGCTGGCCTCCGCGGCGCCACCGTCGAAGGCGTGAAGTGGGGCAACGTAAAAGGGGGCTCCGTGCAGTCCTTGCTGTTTCATACCTTCCAGGGCAGCTCAGCCAATGACACTCGAGGTTTCGTCTGTCCGCCGTTGCTGCTGCTGGGTCATGATCAATCAGCCTGTCCAATTCTTCCAAATTGTGCTGGAGAGTTCCCCAGAAGCGGATGATTTTTTTTTTTTTTTTTTTGTTCATTTCTTCAAAGCGCCCGCCCGCCCTCACGCCCTACCAAACCGGCACCACCCATCAACCAGGTCGTGGCCAGCCAAATCTGTCTGGTCCTTTTCTTCTTCTTATTATCCCACACCCCCACACCCCTCGCCTACAAACTTCTGGCGTCGTACCACTGTTTACCAGCGGCCTGACCTGACCTGACCTGTCCCTGCATCGTCGAATCACCCACTCTGACGATCCACGCTGGCCCTTCTGGCAGGGGCTAACGCTGCACTGTCTACCTGCACATTCGGTTTTATTTTTCCCTCTTGGCTGTTCCTACCTACCTTGGGCGGATGAGCTCCCTTCCTCCTCTTACAAAGAACTGGATACACCCCTCCCTTCCGCCCTAAATCAGACCTCCTTCTTGATCCTATCGAGATCCTGTCGACAAGACCTGGCTACCGAGGATCAACACCAGCAGGACTTCCTGGCGGGGACACTGCAGTCTGCCCACATCCCATCCGTCGACTTCTACGTAAAGCACACCAGAGTCCAGCACGTCCCGTATCTCTTTTCCCTTGTCCCTGAAACCGTCGCTTCTTTAACCTGGGAGACTACTGTCTGGTCATAACCAATCCTTCCGAACCACGCGGCCGTTCTGAGCTGTTTCTCTTCGGCACCCTTCTTACATTACCCGCTGGCTTCTGGTCGTAACCAACACGACCCGGCCAGCCGCCTGGCACTACAGCCATATTTTGCACTACACATAATTCGGGCCCGAACACCCACCTCGCTCTTTTAGGGGGTCGCGCCTGATCCAAAGAGATGGCCATGTTGGCTTCAAAGTCGCCCTTCCCTGCCCCTCTGGGCACGTCAGGCTCAGGAATGATGTCTGGCACGGCACAAACATCATACCCTCCCTCGAGACGAGCACCAGCTGCACCGCCTGCCAGCCAGTCCTTCAGCCCGACCGAGTCCGAGTTTTCCGACAACGATGATCATGATTCACCAAAGCACTGGGACGAAGACAAGGTCTGTGAATACCTGAGGAGTGTCCGGTGTGGCGAGTATGAGAAGCTCTTCAGGAAAAATCACATCAATGGCGAGAACCTTCTTGAGATGGACAAGGATGTCCTCAAGGAGATGGGCATCGAGAAGGTTGGCGACCGAGTACGCTTGTTCCTCAGCATTAAGAAACTGAGGACCAAGGCCATCGCCGGCCAAAAGAAAAGGAATAGAGTGAGTCGAGGGATGCTTTATTTGCGGCTCGAGAGGCACTTGGCTGACCCTAGTCACCTCTTAATCAGGATTCCTTTGGTGGACATGAGAGCATGTACACTCCCGTATCCGAATCCCCCAGCAAACCCTTCCACTCTAGCAGCCGTGCCATGCCCAACCCTTCAGTGAACAAGAGATATTCCCGTCAGATTGACTTGAGTGGCATGGCATATGATCCCTCCAGGCCAGCCACTTCCTCCAGGCCAACATCGCCACTCCCCAGTGCTGATTTCCGAACCGCGCGCACACGAAACCCATATGTTGGACAGCAGCCCACTCCCACTGGGTCGCTGAGGGGACTTGGATCACCGCCAGATAGCCAGGCAAACTCACGACCGGTATTAACCCATACCCGGACCGACTCCGGTATGGACGGATCGCTGATGGCTGCCTTACCACAGAACCAAGATGTCATTCGTGTCATTTCTACAGGGGGCGTCACCAAGGTTGTCAAGATTGCCGACTGCAACACGTGCGAGGAGGTCATGCGGGTGACATTACGCAAATTCGCTCTGCGAGAGGACCACGAGAGGAATTATTGCTTCTGGGTTCTTTCTGGACTTGACCCGGATCCAAAGCAGTGCCGTAGACTGGGAGACACTGAGCTTTGGCGCGTCATTAAAGACCAGAAGCGACCGGAGCGCAACCGACTTATCCTTCGTCGCGTGCCGGCTGGCGAGCCAGGCCAGTCTGAGCTTGAGAGGGCCGCCGCGATTGCCATGGAGGAGGCCCAACAGTCGCACTCCCGCGCCATGGACAACGTTGGAGCGCGTAGCCAGATCAAGGTGCAAAAGGTTCTCGGCGAAAACTGGGATAACCTCCAGCCCCCGCTCTCTCCCGTCTCGTACCAGGATCGCGAGAGGAACGTTTACAATGCTGCTCGTGACTTAGAGAGACCCGAGCCTCTAGATTCTGGCCGGCTGCAGCCCAGGAGAAAAGTCTTGAGGTCTTTCGGCGGCCTCAGGCCTCCGAGCGAGCTCATCGCCTCTGACCTCACCACATACTTCCCTGATCATCCGCGGGAGGATATTGATCGGACCGCGAGACTGTCTATGCGTAGGTCTGCACGCCTTAGCAAGGTTAACAGCCGCCTCAGCGTTGCCAGCAGTTTCAGCATGGCCTCGAGCATCCAGGACGCTCCTCCCATCCCTACAATCGCCGACAGCTGGCTGCAGTCGACTCCCTTGCCCAAGGCTCGCCCCCGAGATCTGCAGAGCAGGCTGCAGCATGGCTACCGTGATTCGGTGGCGTCGTCTATGCTAGACACGCTTCAGGAAGAAGGGTCTCCCATTGAACCGAATCGCAAGTCTTACGTTTCATTTGCCGATAGCGGCTCAGACTCAGCTGCCGTCAGCGTGACGGACCCCGACGGAAACATTGTCCGGCACAGCTACTTCGATGAGGGTAGCACCATTGGCTCAGGGTCCGGCTCTGGCTCGTTCGGCGATGTCAGCAAAGCTCTGAATGAGGATGGTGAGGACGCCGACGAAGATCTTCAGAGCTTCCTGTCTGGCGAGTCTTGGGATGACAGCAAATGGATGAAGGGAGCACTCATCGGACAGGGATCCTTTGGATGCGTCTACCTTGCTCTCCATGCCATTACAGGCGAGCTCCTCGCCGTGAAACAGGTTGAGGCCCCCTCACCTGGTGCCAACAGCCAGAACGATGCCAGGAAGAAGAGCATGATTGAGGCCCTCAAGCGTGAGATCAGCTTGCTTAGGGATCTCCGTCACCCCAATATCGTGCAGTACCTTGGCTGTGGCTCCTCTGCTGAATATCTCAACATTTTCCTCGAGTACGTTCCTGGAGGCTCGGTTCAGACAATGCTCAACTCATATGGCGCACTGCCAGAGCCTTTGGTCCGCAGTTTTGTGCGACAAATTCTGAATGGGTTGTCATATCTTCACGAACGCGAGATCATCCACCGAGACATCAAGGGTGCCAACATTCTCGTCGACAACAAGGGCACCATCAAGATTTCGGACTTTGGTATTTCCAAGAAGATTGAGGCGACCAACCTTCTTAACGGTGCCAACAATAACAAGCACCGGCCCTCGCTACAGGGCTCGGTATTCTGGATGGCACCCGAGGTGGTCAAGCAGACAAGTTATACCCGCAAGGCCGACATTTGGTCACTTGGCTGCCTGGTAGTCGAGATGATGACGGGTACGCACCCATTCCCGGACTGCACACAGCTGCAGGCCATTTTCAAGATCGGCGGAGGCAAGGCAACGCCCACCATCCCCGAGGATGCGAGCACAGAGGCCAAGGCTTTCCTGGCCCAAACCTTTGAGATGGATCACAACAAGCGCCCTAGTGCCGATGACCTCATGCTCAGCCCCTTTCTTACTCCTATCACATAAGTAATGGGTGAGGAGTGAGGATTATCTGCTCATATCCAGAACATATAGCTCGAGCTATTTCTCACCAATTCTGCTTATATTCTCCCTTGTACTTGTATACTTTCTTTTCTCTCTTTTCGTTTCTCTGCTGGCACAAGTGCCGGTTATACCTTTTAAAGCATAAGACTTTATCTGTATGAACTCATGAAGCCATCAAGACAGCGCAGACGGGCGGGCATAAATGTTGGAGTTTTTGGTATATAGGTCGAATTTAACTGGCCGACGGTGGCTATTTACACATCGATATGTTAAACCTTGCACGAAAGTGGACATGTATGCTTCCGTATTGATGGCAAGGAACCGGGTTCAGGCTCTAGACCTGAGAGTAAACAAGAGTGGGCATCGCGCCTTCGGCGATGACCATTGGGCAGACTGGGGTCTAACTAGCAAAATAACATTGGCAAATGCCGACCCCGTGTTTCGAGCAAAGAAACAACCCTGAACATCTCAAGTTCCAGAGGTTGTCTTATTGAAGGAAAGACATGGCAAAAGCGACACGAAGAGAATGTGTTCACCCGCGAGGTTTGAGGTGTTTGGAAACTTAGTGGTCTGCCCAAAGATTCTGGAAGGGTCCTACGAAAAAGAAAAAGAAAAAAAAAAAAAAAACCAAGAGCAAGAGCAAGACAAAATATGGCAAGAATAAGGGCCGCGAGACAGGGGAGTACAAAAGAAGGAAGCAAAAAGAAAGTCCAAACCCCTAGAAACCACCCAAACCTATCAGAGCTAGCGATTGAATAGCGAACCTGTCTCGGCAAGGTCGCCGGGCCTCCCAGGAAGGACAAATTTCAAGATTGTTTTCTTTGAATGTCTAGCCAATTTCCGCGCGAGCATCGAGACGCTCCCCTAGTCGTGCCGCATTCCTGGCAGGACCCATGACGAGAGCAGTTGCCGTCACCACATTCTTATTTTTTTTTTCTTAGCTTAACTATTACGGCAGGTCGATGGCAACCGGGACAACCCCATGCATGCATGCCATGCTTCTTTTGCCTTCTAGCCGGCTTTTTATCACGAACCAGTAGTGAGACATAGTGGGAGGGTGAAGGCGAAAAGAAATGTTCAAACATAGCTGAGTGCAAAAAGGATTCATATAAAGTGTTTTGGTTTTCCTTTCCTTCCCCAATCCCAATACTGAAAAATGCTTGAATTCATGGAAGATTGTGGAAATCGGCGACGCTCGGAACACGAGGATTTTTGCATCTGATCCCGCCGTTGTTGTTGTCGCCGCGAATAATCAAGAAAAGATTCCACCTTCCATCTTATATCATCGCCCTTTCCGCCCCTGGCAACTCTCCTTTGTACTTAAACCACTGCGACAGCAAAAAAAGTCATCCGGATCCAACGCACCGAAGAAGAAAAAAAAGAAACAAAAAAAAAAAAGCGCCCAGCATGAGCACCCCAGCCTCGTCCTCTGGCTGCTCGACGCCATCGTCCTTCACCGGCGGCGGCCTCATGGCCCGCCGCACCAAGCAACGATCAGCTTACTACTTCGCGTATGGCTCTAACTTATCACCGACGCAGATGGAACAGCGCTGCCCGGGAAGCGTCGCCAAGGGCCTCGCGCTTCTGCCAGACTGGAGCTTCATCGTCAACGAGCGCGGATTCGCCAACGTGATGCCCACGGGCGCGCTGGCACATGAGGTCGAGGTGATGCGTCGCAAAGGGGCCCTGTCGCCCGTCGCCGAATCTCTCAACATCGGCGCCGAGGAAGGCGTCTGGGGCGTCCTGTACCACCTGTGCCCTGAGGATGAAAAGATGCTGGACATCACCGAGGGCGCGGGCTTTGCGTGCATCAAGTACTATGCCGACGTCGAGGTGCTGCTGCCGGCCCGCCCGAGGTCTGCTGGCTCATCCTCGACGGCGTCGAGCCAGACCGAAACGGAAGCCGAGGGTCTTAGTTACAGGGTCCCCGCACTCATCTACGTCGATCGCCATCGTGTCAAGCCCAGCATGCCCAGGGAGGACTATATCGCAAGGATGAATCGAGGCATCGAAGAAGCACAGGCCCGGTACGGCTTACCCGAGGGTTATGTGCAGAGGGCTATTAGACCATTCATTCCTACGCGTTGATGGGGTCTTCTTAACAAAAGGATAATCGGCACCACCGTGTTGAATCTTTGGAAATCCAGCCGAATACTCGGCGCAAAACGACACTATTTTGACTTGTTGAAGCAATCGATACCCGAACAGATATCCAGCTAGTAGTAATCTTAATATATTTTTCTTTGATCTTACAACAAATTAAGATTGTAGCATCCCAGTTTTGACTCGTCACTTTTCGTAGCTCATAGCATTCAAGGTGGCTGGTTGGGAGGTGGTTTCTTTCCAGGCGGCATTAAAGTCGTTCGGGCGTTATTGAAAAATGGCGTCTGTTTCCCAGTAGTCTAGTCTCCTGCGTTTCCCCGCCCTCGCAAACGCAAGAGCCTTGCGGATCCAACTGAGAGCTATCGTCAAGAGGAGGGCCCAGAAGAGTCTCGCCCTTGGAATCGGAGCTGAGAATAAGTTGGGGTATAGGTGAGCGCCATCCTAGACTAGTACGCGGGTTTGCTTTTCTTCTTCTTTTTCTTTTAGCGGAAGGGTTGGCAGCGTGGCTGCTTCCCGGGGTTCATGGTGCTCCATTTCGAGGTTAGATCGTGAAATGATTCTTTGTCGGGTATAGCATGTCCTGGTCTCACGTTCCAATATTGTAGCGAGCAAAAAAGCCAGCGGCCTCTCCGTTGCACCCCAGAAGCGCAAAACAGCCTCTCAAGTCTTCACGGGGATACGCATGCAAATACCTGCCTGTTACCCAAAGTGCCAGGCCGCCGAATATTCCAATGCTGCCGAACACCTCGAGAGCAACCCAGCTCCTGGCTCTTATACCCGCCAGCATCTCTAGAAGACCGAGAGGATCTTGCGAATGAACTGATGGGAGACGGAGCCCCTTTGTCGTTCCTTGCCCGTGAGGGGTAGACACACCGTCATGGCGAGGCCTGGCAACCCTGCGGCCGACTGACGACGAGGAAGCTGACCGGCGATACTGGGAATGCTGGCGTCGAAGATCCCGACCTCCAATGGCCACTAAAGTGCCGTCTTTGACGCATTCACCAAGGCGTTCCGTGAGCCAGACAGCCCTCTCGCCCCTCGCAAGTGCCTCATAACGTGCTCGTTCGCTATCCAAACTTCGTTGTAGTTCAACGGCCCAGTTTGCCAAACGAATCTGCGCCAGCTGCTCCTCGCGCCTCACTGTCGCAGGCGCAAGGGCCAGTGCAGATGCGGGGGGCCTGACCGTGAGCTCTCCGGTCGTCCCTACCAAAGGAGACGCTTGCGGACCTCCCAAGAGCGTTTGCCCCTGAGCTGGAGGTGGCCAGGAATTGAGAGGTCTGTACAATGCCTGTGGTTTGCTCGTCTGTTCTCCAGAGCGCCACTGCAAGCATTTCTTTGCAGCTGAGTGCCTCAGCCAGGACGCTCCATCTGCGCTGAAGACTTGTCGAACGAGTTCGCCCAATTCGGATGGGAGCAATGGCTCGAGGTAGTCTGGACTCATGAGCAAACTGGCATCCATCACCTCGCTGTCTGAGCCAGTAGCATTCGAAACAGACAATACAGCCTCTGCCTGACTAGTTGGTGATATTTTCGAATAACGAAAAGGGCGCACGCCAGCGCTCAGGAGCTGACTCAACACCCTCTGCTTCCTCTCCCAGATTTCGTCGGCTGAAATAGTGTCCGACTTGGCTATCAAGGGTATTATATTAGTGAGAGGGGCTAGCATCCTCATGTACTCTAGATCGACTGGTTTTATGTCTACATACCAGCAAAAGAATATGGATGTTAGCGTAAAGATCCAGCGAGCATATGATAAAGTACAGCTATACTCACCATGAGATATCAAATATAATACAACATCCACCTGAGGACCTCCGTCCCCTCCGATCATAGTTGCAAGATCAGAATCGCTCAAAGTATTTGAAGCCATCCGCTCTAGATGTGACTCAATATAGTGAATCACGGGAACGATGTCTTGTAGCGCCTGTAAATATGATAAGTGGGTTAGTGAGACGAACACAGGCTATGAAGGATTATATGTTCTCACCTTTGCGCCACCTCCATACCCGATTGTGTCGACAAAGCATATGTTCCGATTTATGACAACGTCTCCTAAGCTGTTCCTCCTCTTCAGCGTCCGAGAGTCATCCAAATCTGCCCACCATTCCGGATACGCTTTGGTGCTGCCATGGATCTCGGCTATGGCTCGGGGCATGGCCCGATCAGCCCTCGGTCCGGTTTCCCAAGTCGAAGGCGTAGGTTCGATGGGGTCGAGGTGGACAATGTGTTCGCAACACTGCACGATAGATTTAATCAAGGATGTCTTGCCAATGCCTGTAGCCCGATGATTAGCACACGGACCAGCGTGGCAGCATAGACGATAAGCCTACCCTTTTCTCCGGCGATCAAAACCTTTAATCGGCCGATCGCCTTGCCTTCCTCGGTAAAAGGCCGCCTGCTCGGCATCTTTATGCTGGGCATAACCAGCTGGGGTGCAGTAGCCGCGCTGTGCTCCATGGGCGTAGCACCTGGGTCGCCATCCTCAACGTCATCAACGACCACAGACCCCTCCTCGCTCGCCCCCGGAACGCTCCCGAGCTCTTCAGATAGCGAACCGGCCGACAACGAGTCCCGCCGCGAAGATAATCCGCTAAAGGTCGACCCAGGACCCGACACGCCGAGTAGGATTGGTGTCATGGGTGTAGATATGGGCTGCTGCTGGTGCGGCCGAGAACAGTTCAGAGGGATCGAGCCTGGCGTTTTGACTGTCGGCGGGGAGAGAGGCCGATCGAGTAGGTCGTGAAGAGCGGTCACGGGGATCTGGCGCGAGGCTTCCTCCACGCCAGTTACGGAGCACGACGATGGGCCCCCGGCCGCGGGTTCAGAGCGTGGAATCGGAGCGGGCTGACGATCCTTCCGAGTATCGTACCTGGCCCTGCTGGCAAAGGCGGAAAAGGAATGGTCCAGGCTAGCATCGACGGCGGACTCGTCGGTGACGCAGTACGACATTGCCTGCGAGGCCGTGATGTGGTGGAAGGACGACATTCCGAGATCGTCGCTCTCAGGCGCCGGACGCGATTGCCGCCCGAAAGCGTCTGTAGGCCGCATTGCGTCGACCCTTTTTTTTATTTTTTTATTTTTTTTTTAGTGTCTGCTGACCCTGTTGGTTCAAACCCGGTGTGGTAATGCTCGAGTAGCTAGCATCTACATAGGTCGGGGTCTAGGCTACGTAGGATAGTAGACGTGGAGACAAGAATACGAATATGTGTTTCCATGTAAAACCTGGAAATAGAAACATGGAATGAATGTTGGCAAGCACGCAGAGCGTGTTTCGGCCAATCTTTGCAGCTTCCGGAAGGAGGTGTGAATGGATGTGCAAATGCTCTGTTGCCAGGTGAATTGGATGATAAAGTAGAGGCGGAAGTGCCAGGGGAGCCAAGGTACCGAAGTACCTTGAGGAGGTAGGTTGAAAGGGGAAAAAAAAGAAAAGGAAGAGGATGGAAGGGAGACAGGAACGTACGGTACCTTACTGACCGATCTTATCTAATACTGTATTACTTAGTATAGATAACATGAATCCATGGCGCAATGGGCGGTACAGTACATCATTAATGCGCATGCCAGCCCCTCATCGCTCACGCACAAGTATGGGGCCACTTGCCTACTCGTGGTACTCACCTGATGCGTGAGGGGTCGAAACTCTGCCGATCTGGGGTAATCAATTGCCTTTTCGGGTACGTGTTCTTTCAGGCGTGCCAATTGGTTCTTTGGGGGGTCCTTGGGGAGTTGGTTCAGTTTCCCATACTTCCAGTAGGGAGCTACCCCGCCATTTGCTCCCTGCAAGCCTGGTAGAAGCACTCGTCACCAGGCCAAAGATGATTGATTGATGGTCTGCCGGCGCTGGAGTCAATCAGGGTCACCCGGTCGCTTCAGCTTGTTGAGCTTACTTAGTAGAAGCAATGGATCTACAATGCCAGAAGTAATGGAAATTCTAACTGATATTTCGTCCAATTCTAGGTTGTCCAGTGCAGAAGAGAAGGCCCTGTAGACCATATGTGCCTCAATGAAATTTACTTACCCCTTCTGTTTACAGTTGAGTCGTCCAGTTTACTGGACGACTTGCTTAGGATATGACAGCGAACATATATGTAGTATAATGTTGTACCTACGCCTGGCGCGTTCATTTACTTTATGTTCAAAACTCTCGCTCGTGATTAATTTGATTGTATCAATCTAACATTGCACCAACGCCCCTAGGCAATAGCTCTTCAACCACCAGATGACTTCGACACTTTTTGCTTCTTCTCCTTTTATTTTTTTTATTCATTTTTTTTCTTTCTGCAAAGCGAGACAACCCTATTTTAGGATCAAGTCATGATAAGAGGAATAAACAGCGAATGTTAAAATACATTGAAACAAATAATGTACGGGTTAAACAGATTTATAAACGGGTGGGCGGGCTATGCCGAGCAGCAGACCCATTATCTCAGCAGAAAGCTACTCCTCTATGCGCCCCCACAACGCATCATGGCCTATGCTATCCTCGACCACTGGTATTTTGCCATTGTTGAAGAAAGCAATTGAGACTGTTCCATCGTCGGGTCAGCAAGTAGTTGAGGCCCCCGACTTTAGTCCCTTCTCTCACGCTCGGCCTCGAGCCGACGCATCCTCTCCTCTTCGTCGCCAACGTCAACGACCTCGCCTCTGCGGCCCTTCCGACGGCTGCGCCTGCTAGACTCGCCGTCGTCAGTCGTTCCACGGCTGCGTTTCCCTCCCCCGACGAGGCCGGCAAGTTTCTGTGCCTCCTTCATAAGCCTCTCGCGGTTGCGCTTCTCTCTCTCTTCTGCATGTGGGTCCTTAGGCGTAGTCGTTGCGGCCTCCTTGTTCCTGCTGCTGGCGCCTTTGATGTCAAAAATGCTTGTGGTACGGCCCTTGGGTCCCGTAGGCGGCCTAAGCTCCAGTGGTGCCTCGACCGCGCTGGAGGGCTCCTTACTATCCCGAGGGCGGCGGCGGTCCCTATCTTTGTCTCTTTGTCTGTCTCTGTCCTTGTCGCGGTCTCTTTCCCTATCGCGATCGCGATCGCGGTCGCGCTCACGGTCCTTACCGCGCTCACGGTCCTTACCTCGGTCTCTACCCCTATCCCGCCCTTTGTCCTTGTCCCTTTCGTGGTCCTTATCCCTACGAGACTTGTGACTGGACTTGCGGCGGTGCTCATCGTCATCCTTATCCCTAGCCCGGTCGCGATCGCGATCGCGATCACGTTCCCTATCCCTATCCTTGTCTCTACGTCGTTCGGAGTCGCGTTCTCTCCTACCGCTGCGATGTCCTGAGCGACGAGAGCCGTCGGGTGATGCAGATCTGGATCTGGACTCGGGACGCGCGGATCGCGGTTCTTCGTCGCCGTTTATGCTGTTTTTGCGACTGTGTCGGCGGCTGCTGCTCACGTGGGCTTGCCGCCGGTCTTCATCTCGGCCTTCCTCTGCGGGGGACTCCGAGCGGTGACGCCTCCGTCTGTGTCCGTCCTTGCGTTCACGACTTGGGCTCCTGCTGGACTGAGAGACGGACCTCCCTCTGTTGTCCCGCTCCCTGTGTCTGTCGCGGTCCACATCGGCGCCGTGGTTACGCTCACGGTCTCTGGGGCGATCGGCATCCCTAGATTTCCGATGATCCCGGTCCCGGCTCCTATCGCGGTACTTATCATTGCGTGGCTTGGAATCGACCGAGTTGCTGCGCGATCTGACAGGCTTATCTGCTGCTGGACTAACGTGGCCGGAACCGTTTACTAACGGATTAGGCTGTCTTTCATCAGGCATCAGTCCTCTTGCCTTGAGATGCAACATGCTAGTGTTAGGAAGACCCTGGCGCATAGCCTTGGGGCCTGACGGTGCGTTCAAAGGAACGTCGGGCATGGGTGCCTGACGGTGTACCGGCTGATTATAATGATTGAAGTCACCGTTTTCATGAGCTCCCCCCATATAACCCATCTCACCGTGCGGTCCGTGGCCAACTTGGCCGTTTGGAAAGCCATAGGAGTCATCTAGAACTGGCACGGGTCGGGGCATATCGTCCTGGTCCGTTGCCGCAGCGGCGGACGTGTTCATGCTTGCCTTGGCTGAATCTGATGCCGTAGTTGCACCGTCGCCAGCATTTCTCTTTTGCTCGCCAGCATTTATCTTTTGCTCGCCACCCACTTGGTCTGCAGGATTTGTCTTCCCCGGCTCTGCACCCTCAGCAAATTCACCCTCGGTTTTCTGAGCATCAGGTCTAATACTGCGGCCAAACTCGTCCACATTGGAAGGTGTTAGTTCCTTGGCTTCGGAGTTGCGGCGATTCTGAGGACCAGGACCCCCGTTCATCGCGCTCTGTGCAGGCCCATGATACTGCTGAGGGAACTGTGACTGTTGATACTGGCCGTTGTGGTTCTGGAATCCGTCATTGCCGAAACCCTTATGGCCGCCGCCGTTGAAGCCGCCGTAGCCTCCACGGCCATTGCCATATCCAGCATTGTTGAAATTGTTGTTATAGAACCCTCGGCCCCGACCGCCTCGGCCGCGGTAAAAGTTGTTTCCTCGAAAATTGGAATACTGATTCTGGTGGCCAAAATTACCCTGATTAAAGCCAGGCTGGAAACCACCTCCAGAGTTAAAGTTCCCAAAATCACCATTGGCCATGCCAGTAGAATTCGGATGACTGAAATTATCTTGGCCGACATTCCATGACTGCTGCTGTCCGTTCCAGTTCTCATTGGATCCCGGGCCAAGGCCCATGCCGCCGCCGCCGCCGCCGCCTCCGAAACCACCCATGCCCATGCCGTTGCCGTGCATACCCATGCCTTGCGGTCCGAAGTCACCGTTCATAAACATAGATGGATCCATGCCGGGCATGCCTATTTATGTCAGATTCGGGATTAGTATGCGCGTGATTTCAAGATACCAGAGGGGGGCGACTTACCCATCATCTGAAAACCCCCAAAGCCCGGCGGCATCATGCCATTTTGCATTGCCATCATCATTTGCATTTGATTCATGTCGCCGCCACCAAAGTTCATGTTGGGGAAGCTTCCATTCATCCCGCCAAGCCCAAAGCTAGGATTGAAGCTATTCAACATGTCCGTGGCGCCCTCGCCACCCTGGGCATTAGACCTCTGGTTACCCTGCTGTACTTCTTCTTCTCCCTGGTTATCCTTTGTTGCTTCATCGCCGGTTTTCTCGGCTTCGGTAGCCTGCTGCTCCTGGCCATTCCCATCCTCGTTCGACTGTCGCGAGACAATATTTTCCTTGATGACAATATTAACACTATGCGCTGGAATGGTATCAGTATGAAAAGAAGATGACTGCATGACACATACCTGGGATTCCACCGCCGGGTTTCCATCGCCAGCAGATTCGCTGTTACCCGCGTCACCTGCAGGAGCCCTTTCGCCCGAAGCGTTCTTCTCGGGAACATGTGCAACTGCAGCAGGCTCGGTAGCATGCGAAGCATCTGAGCCAGCCCCCGGTTTTGCGTCTATCGGAGTCGGAGGCGCAGACTCCCCAGCGTCCTTGGGCTTCGAGGCTTCACGCTTCTTCTCCTCGGTCCTGACAAAGACCTTGATCGTGGTTCGTAGGGACTTTATCGGTTTGCAGTCGTCGGCGGAGAGTGGCGAGTGCTCGCAAACTGGGCACGAAGTAGGGAGCGTTGCATGGCCTGTGTGCCGAATTGAGGGTCAGTTTTGTCTGTAGAATCATAGTTTGGCGGTTCCCGCCAGGCCGTGGGCGCAAACATACAGTTCTCGCAGATTGCCTGGTCGCAGCATGGCAGCTTCACAGCATTGATCGCCAGCTTGCTGCAGATGGCGCAGCGAAGCTTGATGGGAATCTCGTCTTGGGTCAGGGAACTGCAGACATGTCAGTACACTAGATCAAAATCGGGGGCTCCAAAAGACCAGCTACCAAGCCGCATACCTGACGAGTTCAGCCTGCGCCGGTGTGAGGGATAGCGGTGCTGCCATGACGAAGCACGGCGGGTTCAAGTATGTGTCCTCGTCATGTGTAAAGTGGCAAGCGTGAAAGTTCTCGCAAAGGAAAACGAAGATAAATTAAAAGGTATGGTGGGGGTTGGTCGGCGAAATACGAGACGCGACGGCGTTTGATTGATAGTCTTGGAGACCGGGGCGCTGAAGAAGGCAAAGATTTCTAAGTGTTTGTTAAATGTTATTTAATCCTATTTGGGCGACAGCGTATGAGGCTGATGATGTGGTTGTTGGGTAAGGCAGAGTGAGCGGACGAATGGTTGGTGAGCCTGGGCTACTCGTTCGCCAGCAGCCAGATCGTGGCGCGTTTTTTTTTTTTTTTTTTTTTCCATGGGCTTCGTAGGACTGGATTTTTTTTCTTATGCGCGGGCCGATGTAGGCAACGGACGGAAGCTGAATGTGTCAAATCACGTGGGGTCGCGTGGGGGTGGAATTTCAGAGGCTACAGTTGGTCATATGCCTGCAAACGCGCTGGAAAGCTCACTATGATCCATGCTGTAATGTAACAAAGCTAATCTTAACTCCACCCCCACCAGCGCTTATTATCACTTACGGTGCAAGTTCATTTTCAAGAATTAACGGCGACCAAACTGACTTCGGGCTGGACTTGAATATTGTCCCCGGCAGACAAGCAAATCAATTAATAAAATGGCGGGTAGAGAACAGCAAAGTGAGATGGAAATGAGAAAAATTACAATGTACAAAACACAGTCATTGTCCTCACTAACCCCTCTACGTATCCAATCCTCTAGTAAATCTCGATAGCCTCAGCACTCAACAGCTGAGTGCCGTCAAGAAGCAGCTGGATGAGGAGGTTGAGCACCTGACAGCCTCTTTCACACAACTCCACGCTGCTCAAGGCAAATTTCGCGAATGCCTGCGCATCGTGAAAGAGCAGTCGGCGTCACCAGAAGGTATGGACTACCCTTGGGCGCCTTAGTGTACTAGTCTGGGCTGCTTCTGTTCAAATTCTTCTGCCATTTGCACTACCCTTACCGATGGTGATTATGATCTGACTAGATACGGCTATATAGCAAAGAAGGATGTTTTGGTACCCCTGACCAACTCCTTGTATGTGAGGGGCAAGTTGTCCGATCCAAGCAATGTTCTCGTTGACGTGGGAACTGGTTTCTATATCGAAAAGGTTAGTCACTCCTTATCACAATATAGAGATGAATCACAGCAGTTCGTTACTCGCAAAATTGACTCTTCATCAGAGCACCGCCAGCGCAGCAGAGTTCTACGAGGCCAAGGTGAAGGAGCTAGGGGGAAATATCCAGGGCCTCGAGGGGATTGTGCAAGGGAAGACGAACAACTTGCGCGTTGTAGAGGAAGGTATGGCTAAAATATCCATCTCCTATCCCCGCTGTGCCCTACCTTTGTACAAAAAACAAATTGTGTTCTGAATACACCTGCCAAATCAACACTGACATCCACCCTCAATACATATCAGTTCTTCGCCAAAAGCTTGCTACTGGCGCCAAACCATCCTAGGGTACTCTGGCCATAAACAACTCAATCTTTACAGACGAATACAATGAGCTGGTAGGACCATATGCATCTTCTTCATGATAATGAGAAAATCGGTTCGCGTCCCAATCGTCGTTCAAGAGTTCTCGGTGACAATGCCTCCTGCACACATTGGTATAGTAACAAGATGTACATACTTGGTCACCCAGACTTTGCATATGCCATAGGTGACGTACCATTCTACCGCCGAGATGATTTCTTCTTCCCATGGGACTTTCTGACTTTGGTCTCGGCTTTGGTCTCTAGTTCTGCATTGATGAGCCTCAGAGACTTTGGGGCCTTATTATTAGCAGTCTGTACCTGCCGGGTTATAATCTTTGCTGGGCGGCCCTCATCCGCAGTTGCAGGTTCAACACCATGTGGTTCTGTATCTGTCATCTGTTCGGTTTCCACCACAACTTTTGGCTCACAGACCAGATCCATGAGAAACTTCTGGACCTTCTCGATGGTCTCCAGCAGTATTGCAGCACCGTCTTCAAGTTGATCGCTAGGCCCAACAGGAAGCAAGGCTGAGTTGCAAACGCCAAAGTCACGCGGGCCAAAAGCAAGGTTGCGCCTGTCGAGGACTTCATTCCAGTCGACGCTGTACAGCGACATGGCACACGACTGCCAAAGACGCTTTCCGCTTTGGGGATCCCAGTCGATGTAAACCGCGAGCTCGACTTTGTACAGCCCCATTTCATATGTACGTGCCGATTTGGTGCTGATAATAGTGACCCCGAGAGCGTTTTGGACCAGCTTGTCTTCAAAGAATGGGCAGTACGTTCCATCTAGCTCTGTTTTGACCGTCATAAAACGATCTAGCTGCCGTAGTCTATCATCCAAGTTGTCTTGAGATTCGCGGATCAGGACCTCCAAATCCCAGTCGAAAGCACCACCTGGGTTGGCGGACACGATGTACTTTTCGCGGTTTCTGAGTTCTCTTTTGAATATACTAGGCCGAACAAGCCCCAGACTCTCCTTGCTGCTGTTTTCTCGACCGGTGAAACCCTGGAGTTTCATATCGAAGCGGAGAGACGGCGTGAAAACAACGACTGTTGTCTCGAGAGGCACATCCTCTAAAGAATCGATACGATTGGAGGCAGGAGCAAATATCTCAGGAGACGCTTCAATAGCCAGTCTTACCTTGCGGGCAAACCCGAGCGCGTCGCCACTCAGATAAGATATGTCTTTTGAAAAATGAAAGTTTCCTTTGCCCATCACTGTGGCAAGCATGCGCTCATAGTCCCGTAGGCTACCTTTCTTGAGATTCGTCGATATTTGGAAATGGAGTAAAGCACCAAAGTTAACTCGCATGTGCATTTCATCAGGCTCGGACATGAGGCGCGCAACTGCTGTCTCGAAGTCATCCTTGAAGTTGGCCACATAGGTCTCAAACTCGCGTTGCTGAACTTCAGACCTTGCGTTCTCGGGGTTGGACTTGGGCTCGGGCTCGGGCCCGGGCCTCGTGGTTTTATCGACTGGTTTGTTGTGCCGAGTCTCGGGAACGTTATCGCTAAGATCAATGAGGTCTTCTTCTTCTTCTTCTATGGCTGTCTCCTCCGTGGCCGTGTCGAAAGAAATCGACTCAAGACAATACCGCCACACCTCCGTTTGTTTAGGTGGTAGGGCGGTTATCTCCATCCGTCGGTGACCGTCAACCTTGAGAAGATATTCCTGAACCAGGAATTTCTCACGGCCAACGTCAGGAATCTGCACGAGAAGAAGGGGTCCTTCGATCATAGCTAGGCCTTCATGGCTTCTGCCGAAGTACTCTACCGCAGTTGTAATGCCTTGCTGCATGAAGAGCTTACTTGAAGCTCCCATAGAAATGAAAGCTGGCACCTCTTCTGACTCCGGCATATAAAGCTTCGCCTTGAGGTTCGAATTCTGGATTAGCTCAGTCTTCTTTTCGATATTATTCCTGTCCCTGGCATCGGGCAGGCATGCGGGCAACACCAAGAGCATCTAAGAGCGTAAGCTTGATGTCAGTTGTTTGATACATCTTATCTGTGATTTTCCTTTAAGCAACTTACTTTGATGAACCCATCTTGCAAACGAGAATCATGTTCAATCTCTCCATTACGCGCATAAAAATCAGGACCGGCAGCTGGATGTGAGCGCCGATAGTTCATGATGATTGATTGCCTGATGCATCGAAGTCATCAGAGAAAAGAAACGGGCAAAAAGTCAGAGTTCCGCAGTCGGCGCCGAAAAAAAATCAACGAGTGAAGAGGTAGGGAACCCAGCGTGGGGTATGGGGTTGCAGGACTTTGGCGTTGTCACGAAGAAGTGAACAGAGGTAATGGTATACAAGGGTAGGAGAAGGTAGATAAGGTAGGCAAAATAGATGTGCGTTGCCTTAGGCTTCCATTTGTAGGAATTCCGAAAGTCTGGGTACTTGAGGTATTGGGCTTTATGTTCGGTCCTTGCGCCTTTGTTAAGGAAATGGCCAAACGGGCAGCTATGGACGCCAGACCCCTCACTCGATTGCTCCTGCCAAAAAGCAGAATTTCCCCTCTGCTTAAATCTTTTCGAGGACATCCGGACACATGACGGGAGACGTCACTGGCACTGTTCCAACCTCATGTGTTCAGTACGAGAAAATCAGGTAAGTACATACTGACGGCACTCAAGAATCCGCCCATCTAAATTGGGACTGATTTGACATACTGCGTGGTTTTATCTGCACGGCTGATTATACTAATACAATACATAAACAGTCCTTTACAGCTGGCCAAAGTGAGGCAATATCCATAACCAACACACTCCTCAAAGCTGACCAAGGAGTTTGCCTACAACACTTGGCAGGTCATCCAAGGCAACCAACTCTTTGAAACCGAGCTGTCGGCATTGGACCTCACACTGTTTTGACTCAGCCCAGGCTTTCCCGAGAACAACGACAACGGGATAGCCTACGAGATCTGCATCCTTCAGCTTCCAAGGTATAGTCTTGTCACGGTCGTCCAAAACAAGATCTAGTTTAGGGAACGCTGGTGTAACAGCCGCGCCGCCTTCGCTCAAGAGATCATATATGCTCTCTGCATCTGCCAGTGCAGTCTGGTTTCTTGTGATGATGGCAACCTCGTACGGTGCTATAGCCCTTGGCCAGTTGAGACCTCGAGAATCGCCGAAATGTTCTGCCACTGCGGCTATGATCCTCGATACACCGATACCATGGCAGCCCATTTGAACATTGATCTCGCCCTGTCTCTTGGTGGAAAAGCTATATATTGGGTCTTGCTCGTCAGAGACGCTGCTGTTGTCACTCTCAGCCTGAGAGGTGTTTGGAAGCTTGACAGTGAGTGCCATGGGTTCCGAATACCTGTCACCCAGGTGAAAAGTATGGCCGAGCTCAGTGGCCTTGCGCACAGAGAGAGTACCCGAGTTGCACTTGGGGCAAGCGTCGCCGTCTCGAATCTTGATGAGGTTCAGTAGTTCGCCATCCTTGCTCTCGGTGACGGTCGTCACCTGGGACACGTCAAACTTGGCATATGCCTCTTTGGCAAAAGGCAAGGTCGACAACTCCATCGCATCCTGCAGTTTTTGCTTATCCCCTTGCAATAACAGCCTGCCGTCAACCAGATTGATCACTTTGAGCCGTTTCTTATCGTCGGTTTTGTCAACGCTCCCACTCTTACTGCCGTTTGCGACGACCGAGTTCCACCAAGCAACTTCAACGTTCTCAACATTAGCGTCCAGGTCGGGTGCGATTCGCTTGACCGCGTGAAAGTTGACAACTTCTGCCCACTTCTCGGCGTTTGGACGACCACACGCGGAAAGCCTGATATCAGAGCTTTCTGGATACCAAACATTGACCAGGGTCATCTTGTCCCTGGTGATGGCCCGCCACACGCTGACACCCTGATTAGGCTTGTCGCCATCAGGCGTCAATTTGTTGTGCGGCTGCAATCTGCTCACGGCGACTTCTGAATTAGCCATATAGTGGCACCCAAAGCAAGCAATGACATCATCTTCTCCTTCAGACGTAGGCAGGTGATATTCATGACTGAGGTCACCTCCAATATCTCCTGAACTGGCCTCGGCAACCATGACAGGCAAACGAAGCTCAGAGAATATCTTGTCATATGCAGCACGGACTTGCTCGTATGTTTGGAGGGCGGTATCGACAGAGAGATCGAATGTGTATAAGTCCTTCATCATGAACTCACGGCCGCGCAAAAGTCCCTTGCGAGGTCGCATCTCGTCACGAAACTTTGGAGCTGGAGCACTGGTTAGCTGACCGGTATTGAAGGTGGCTGCAGCAAGTGATCTCTAGTCTGAGGCATCTAGCTTACTGATCTGATACAGTCTTGCTGGCAATTGCTTATATGAGCTGAGAGTTTGCTTGACAAGCGCGGTGATCTCTTCCTCGTGTGTCGGAGACAATAGCAAACCTTTGCCTTTACGATCTGTAAACAAAAACAGCTTTAAAGAACAGTGTTAGACACCGATAATAGTCAAGCTCGCAAACAGCCCAGGTTGATAAGATCATCGACCCCCTACCTCGGTCATCGCCTTTTCGAACCGTCCTGACTTGGCCCATGTGCCTGGTGAAGATAATGTTGCAAGCGCCAATCTTGACGCTCCTGCATAAATGGTACGCATAAAGTTAGAGAAGCGCCTTGGGCAGCTGTTCGCGGGGGCCCATAGTTGTAAGAGAATTTCAACCTTACCTATGCTCTGCATGTGCTTCTCAATGAGCTTCATGATCTTGTCTTGGACCCGGTATCCTAGGGGCATCAAATGGAAAATCCCAGCGTTCGCCTATCGAAAAGCATGTTCTATTTAGTAGAGGCTTCCAAGAAAAGAGAGTGGACATAATGAACATACCTGGCGTAAGTAGCCGGCACGCACGAGTTTCTCATGAGCATCTACATGTTAATTGTCAGAAACTGGAAGCTTTGCTGGTAGTCTTTAAGAAATGTAGGCTGACTAGACATACCCTCACTCAACTTCCGGTCTTTATCAGTCACACCACCAGCCGGGTCGTACGCATTTTGCAAACGGACTCGGTGGTCAAGGTAGATAGAACGGCCCTATGTTTTTGTTTTTTGTATTGTTTTTTTGTATAATTAGCAACTGCAGCACCAGTTAAAATGCTTGGTAAGATGGCATGTTAAACTGCCGTCAAGACTCACTCACCCAAGCTATTTTGGCGAGGGCATTCTGACGACGGGGTTGGCACAATGCTCCCAAGTTCGGCTTACACGCCCTTGGATTCACTCTCTGCATCATCTCCCCAAACCGCAGCGGACACAAGGTCCTGGAGTCAAAGTTTGAGAGAGATTTTAGACGCAGCTTCCTTCACACTCAGTAGCACTTTTCCCTCTAAGCTGCAAGAGAATCAATGCTCCATGCTTTGTGCAACTAATTGACCTACGCTTGCCATCGTATGAATATCCGTGATCCAAGGCTGGATTGAAGCTTGACGCGACTCTCTTTGAATTTCACAAAACGCCTAGCAGGGATACCTTAGTACAGGGGCCAGGCGCCTCGATCCACTTCCCTGCAGATAACGACCCCACCAACAAAAAAAAAAGTTCACACCGCGATGGCAGTATCACGCCTGGCGGAGAATTGAAGGCAAGAAGAGTCCAGTCTCCTTTCCCGAAGCAAAGGCACGTCTTCAGTCGCCGCCTTGCCGGATAATTCAAGGCGTAGAATAAGCAGTTCGCCGGATCTATCGCAATGGCACCCCGCGACAAGTCAAAGGCCGGGAAAAAGGCCAAAGCTTCCAATAATACCCCTGCTTTTGACGAAAAGGCATTGTTGCAACTCACCAACAAGCTTGACCAGTCACTATCCAAAACCGCCGACGACCAGTCGCGGCCAGGAAAGCGCAAGCGGCAGGATGATCACGAAAAGAGGGCGAAGCCAAAGAAGCGGCCTTCCGACGCCCACGGAAATGGTGACCAGGACAAGAACGCGATGCTCCTAGAGGACATCAAGGCCTTGGGCGGGGACGAGAACGATTTGGAGCTTGTCGTCGGCATAGACTCGGATGCGGAGGACGGTGCTGAGAAGTCTACCGAACGCCCTCTGGACGATGGGTTCAAGAGCGAACTGGCCAAATTTGCGTCAGCGCTTGGCTTCGATCAGGCGCGAGCTGAACTAGACGACGAGAGTTCGGCCAACGAAGATGAGGAGGCCTCAGAAGAATCGGAGGAAGAGCCAGAGGAGGAGGATGATCAGGACGAAGAGGATGCTAAAGATGAAGAGCACCAGCGGCTCGAACCCCGAGAAGCTGTCGAGAAGGACGAGGCACCTGCATCACTTGCGAAGGACCCTTTTGCCAGCACTACCGAAAAACCCGAGAAACTGAAAAATCGCCAATGGGCGGGGAAGTTGGTCAGTAAGCTCCCTGAATGTAAATTGAGTATCTTTCATGTGGACTGATGATTCATTGAGATCACTTATTTTTAGACGATCGAGCCGCGACCTGACTGGCACGCCGCACCCTTGGACAGCCTTCCGGATCCCGAGTCCGACGACGTCTCAAAGTTCACCCCGGCAATCGGCAGCCTCAAAACCCATGCTCAATATCTTGTCGAAGCAGATGCAAATGTGTACAACACGATGATATCTTCGTCCTCTCAGCACAAATTCATGACTACCATCATGTCATCCGGTACCCTCTCAGATAAGATATCTGCCCTTACTCTTGCGGTGCAAGAGTCACCTGTGCACAACATCAAGGCAATCGATACCTTGATAAACATGGCTGGAAAGAAGAGCCGTGGCCAGGCGCTGGCTGCTCTCGGTGCACTTGTCGACTTGCTCGGCAACGGCGTCGTCCTTCCCGGTGACAGGCGCCTGCGCCCGTTCCACGCCCAACCAGGGCTCTTAGGAACGCTTCAGCAAAAGTCGGTATATTCTTGGAGAGAGGGACAAAGCCCACTGCCTGGCAAGATAAGCAAAGTGCACCTGATGCTGTGGTACTTTGAGGACTGGCTCAAGTCAGCCTACTTTCGGGTGCTTCAATTGCTGGAAGTTTGGGCGGGGGACGAAATCGACTATTCGCGATCACGGACACTCGATTTTGTCTTTGGACTCTTGCGAGACAAGCCCGAGCAGGAGGCGAATTTGATGAGGCTCCTGGTCAGCAAACTTGGTGATCGCGAGGGCAAAATTGCGTCACGCGCATCCTACCTGCTCTTGCAACTTGTCAACACGCATCCGGGCATGAAGCCCATAGTGATCCAGACGATAGAACAGGAAGTCCTCCTGAGGCCGGGTCAGAGCCTCAAGTCAAAGTACCACGCCATCAACACCTTGAACCAGACTATACTCAGCAATAAAGAGCCCGAACTAGCAGACAACTTGGTGCGCATCTATTTCGACGTATTCTTGTCTCTTCTCAAAACTGGAAGCTTGGGGATTTTCGATCATCTCGGCAACACCGAGGATGATAGCAAGCCAGCTGCTCCGAAGAAAGGACGTGGGAAGAAACAGAAGCAGCCTACTGATCCAGTAACAGCAAATGAGCAAGACGTCGCTCAAAAGCTTGTCTCTGCCGTGCTCACAGGTGTCAACCGTGCGATACCGTTTGCAATGACCAATGAATCAACGCTGGAAACACATCTTGATACACTCTTCCGAATCACACACTCATCAAACTTCAACACTAGTGTCCAAGCTTTGATACTGATACAGCAAATAGCGGCTTCCAAGCAGCTTGCCGTTGATCGGTTTTACCGGACCTTGTACGAGTCCCTACTGGATCCTCGTCTCGTCACTTCCTCCAAGCAAACGCTTTATCTCAACCTGCTCTACAAGTCGCTCAAAAACGACGTGGATGTACGCAGGGTCAAGGCGTTCGTGAAGAGGATGCTTCAGATTGTGAACTTACATCAGCCGTCTTTTATCTGCGGGATACTTTACCTGATTGCAGAGCTGGAGGCTGTCTTCCCGGACCTCAAGGCACTGCTAAATGACCCAGAAGACAACGACGATGACGGCGAGGAGGTCTATAGAGATGCCGATGCTGTTGAAAGTGAAAAGAAGACGGCTGAGGTAAATGGTGGTGAGAAAAAGAAAACTGCGTATGATGGAAGGAAACGGCACCCAGAGTTCAGCAACGCGCACCGGAGTTGTTTATGGGAAATTGTAAGTTGCAAGATTCTACATTGGTCACTGACCTGCATGCACACTGACACAAGCTCACTCAAAATAGGTGCCTTTCTTTGAGCATTTCCATCCATCGGTGGTGGTCTTTGCCAACAACCTTTTGGTCAGGCAAAAATCACTACCGAAGCCAGAACTGTCAAATCATACTCTTATACAATTCTTGGACAAGTTTGTTTACCGCAATGCCAAGACCACCGAGGTCACCAGGGGTGGCTCGATCATGCAACCTGTCGTTGCCTCAGGGACTGCAGCAAGTGCTGTCTCGGGTGGCAAGACGCAACGGCCCACAATCAACTCGGAGACGTTCTGGAACCTCAAGTCCAAGGATGTTGCCGCGGAGGATGTCTTTTTCCACGAGTACTTCTCGCAGGTTGGCAAGCCTGGGCAGCTTTCAAGAGCGGCCAAGCGCGAACAGAAGAGGGCCGAGGTGGGTGCACAAGACGATGAAGACGAAGAGGGCGAAGACGAGATCTGGCAGGCACTGGTGGATTCTCGACCTGAGATCCAAGGTGACGATGACGGTGATGCAGACATGGGCTTCAGTGACGGTGACGATGATGACTTGGGCTCACTCCTGGAGGACATGAGCGACAGTGATGAAGACGAAGACATGTCGGGAGCAGAAGAGGTCGACGTGGAGGGCGATGAAGGCGTCGTATTCAACGACTTTAGCGACTCGGAGGGTGAGGCTGCTGGAAGCGCGTCTCTTGACGAAGCCGCTGAGGCCAAGCGGCTCCGCAACAAGGCCAGCAGGGAGAAGAAGAAGCAGATGAAGGCCCTCCCCACCTTTGCGTCCGCCGACGATTACGCACATATGCTTGCTCAAGAGGAGGACGAAGATTACAACTGAAAGGTCTCATTTGGCTGCCGTGCACAAAATACAGACAAATCAATCAAAAAATTTGCTTGAAAGATCTGACGACATTGCCATACGCGAGTCTTCCATGGGGGCTCTGACATTGTACCCCTGTTCGTTGTTGTGAAGCTATTTGTTGTGATGTCACTGCAGGATCTTGGCGAAGTGGCTATCTTGCCGTTTCGTCGCTGGGTCCACTGAAAACCCCCGAAAGTGACGAGAGCAACTTCTGTGGCAGTCGTATTATGCGTGCAGTACAAAGCAGTATTGTATGTATAGCAGAGGGTGTACTGAGAATCGCTGTTTGACTCCGCTTGTCAAGCTCTAGCTGAAACTCGGCATCGAGAACTGTTATCCGCCCTGTTGCTTGAGCGGATCGGATGAACCAAGGCATACATCAGCTTACAACCCCGCACCCGCAATGCTAAACGGAATGCCTTTCGACTCAGCATATGTCATAGGCATGGAGCTTGTAGCCTAGACTAAACTAGGAGTTGGAGAAGATGGAGATGTAACGGGTAAACGAGCGCATGAATGCTAAGACATGTTTGCATTGGTTATTTCGTTGTCGAGCGAAGCTGTTGGTATAAAAGCCAGTCTGCTGCCCGGCAACTCAGAGCATCTCGACTTACAATGACTAGCCATCTCTCACCAATTCTCTTTCTGTCATCACAAGAAATCAATTTAATCCAAGATCATTCTGCAGTGTTTGTTTGAATATCATTTACTAGCTCTCGATCACTGAATTTCTCTCCACCGCAACAATGGTGTGGTCCCGCCCTCTTTGAGAAAGCGTCGGCAGCTGTTGATTTGCTTTGCTAACGATGCGTTTCTCTTACCTCCAGGCTACCGCTGATACCGTCGACCTTGGAGAGGTGCACCCGCCCAAGCAAGAGTCGATCAAGCTCTTTGAGGAAATCGAAAAGGAGCTCAAGCACGAGCTTATCAAGCTCCGACATATGCATGACAGTCAGCTTCTCCCTCCTTTGGCCCCTCGAAGCAAACCAGGCTATTCTTGCCAGTAGCAGTAAACCATTCGTCCAACTGACGCGAAGCACCATGACCACCAAAACTACAGAGCACGAGCCAGAGTACTTTGCGGCGGTCAAGGACCTCAGCGACAAGGAGCTCACGTCGTTCACGGTCGACGACTTTCAGCAGGTCCGGGTCGCGGTGGCGAGCTACGGCATCATCCTTTTCGGCAAGATCCGCATCCCGACCATGCCGGCCGACGGCCCGGCGTACATCCACTTCAGGGCGTTTTCGACGGGGCCCGATGATCCGGCCAAGTTTCACAGCTTCCTGACCGAGATGAAGGAGGAGGAGGGCGGTGGGAAGACGTTTAGGGCCATCTTCACGGACAAGGACGAGCTCGAGTGGTTTGACAACTGAATGAGAAAGGGAGGGAGGGGCGCATGATGAGCTTTGTGATACCGTACGATACCTTAGACCTACTTCAGTTATCGGTGACTTTGTTTGTCCTAGGCAATATGAGCGATGTGTGCATGTGGTAATTAGCGGTAACTGTCTTGCTAGCACTTGAAAGCATTATCCGAGAATGGTGAATCTTCCAACCCTTCCTACCTAGGCACTACTCTGCCTTGTCTGCTTTGCTTTCAGAACTTGATTGTGATTGCGCCCCACACAGTCGAACCTCGGCTTGTTCAACAAATTCGGGATTTTTATCCTCAGCCCAGGAAGTGCCACGAGGAATGAGGAAGAGAAACAAATGGCTCTGTGAGTTTTTGCTGGGAGTTTTGCAAGATACCTTGGTAGGTAATATACGTAGGAATTGGAAACCGAAGGAGATTGAAACATTTTAAACGGGGGTCAAGGTGGTTAGATAACTGCCCCAAGCACTGTAAAGACGCGCTGTGTTAAATGCTTCTCACAGTGTGTTTTCTACACAGAAAAAATACTGTAAGGCCTTCTTCTAATTCGTCGTGCCTAAAATTGGCAGACAGTTGACGCGACGCCATTGATACCCACGACTCCGGACTCGCACTTTGGAACATGATATTGTCAGTCACCAATCCAATGCCGGGACAACACGCGTTTGAAATCGAGTAAGAAAGGGTCAATATCGAGCTGATAAGCTTTTTTTATTTTTTTTTTTATTTTTTTTTTTCAAACCACATAAATCGGGGGAAAATCGCACAAGATGGCTTCGATGATAGCCCCCAACAGAATTGTCGGAGTGCTGAGAAGATCGCACCCCGTATCGTCACTGGCCCACCTACCCACACAGACTCGGAGCGCCACAACTGCCTGCCTCGTCAGGACGAACATCAGTAGCAGCCGGTTGCAAGCAGCACGAAGACAAACGTCTTATTTCACCACAAGCAGCGACCAAGCAGGTAAATAAAGTCCAGTTATTGATACGAACACCAGATCGTTAAAAGCCAGTTATTCTAATTTTGCTCATTACCCCCCTCACTGTAACACAGGCCCCAACACAACCCGCCCACGCCGCAGAGGCTTCTTCACTAGATTCTTGATATTCAGCGGAGTAGCATTCGGCTCCTTCGTCGTCACCCTGTACTTCAAGATGGCGGAAATCAGTAGAACGGTCGACGATGCGGCAAGAACATACAAGCCTGAGACCCCCGAGGCGCAGGCCATGGAGGACTACATCAACAAGCACCCACTGGTGCAGGAGCTACGGGCGAACCCGGAGATGACCGAGTCGCGGCCGCACCTCAAGCTCCCCCCCGAGTGGCGCGCCCACAGCCTGACGGCTGGTACGCTGATGGGGCCGTCCCTGGTCGGCGTGCCGCCCTTTGACTGGACCGAGACGGACGGCAAGTCGTACGTGCAGATTGCCCATCTCGGCGAGGACCTCTGCGGCCACCCGGAAATCGTCCACGGCGGCTTCCTCGCCACCATGCTGGACGAGGGTCTGGCCCGGTGCTGCTTCCCCGCCCTGCCGCACAGGATCGGGCTCACGGCGAACCTCAACATCGACTACCGCTCGCCCTGCAAGGCGAACCAGTACATCGTGCTGCGCGCCAACACGGTCAAGGTGGAGGGCCGCAAGGCGTGGGTTGAGGGCAGGTTAGAGACCCTGGTCGAGCCGGGCGAGACCCCGTTGGTTTTGGCCGAGGCCAAGGCGCTGTTTGTGTCCCCCAAGGGAGCGGCGGTAAGTGTTTCCCCTTAGTCCTCGCCGTTACATGTGGTGCGACTGTTTTAACTATTTCTTTGTTTACGATGCAAAATGCTAATGAAAGTACTGGGTGTATAGGCCATGTCAAAGTTTTTACCAGTCCAATGACAGGCTCTCCACGGCGATGGGATGAGTGAGTTGATGTTCTAGAGCATGTCATGCTATTGTTTAATATTTTAGTATTATATAGTTTAGAATGCATTCTGGGGCGTCATTGTGTCAATATCATTTCTAGAGGCCGGGCGTTATTAGACTAGAAAAGCGTCCATGTTCCTATTATATGCTACAATCAAAGTCGACGCTAATTGCAATTTGAGCCGACGCACCCGACCGTCTAAAGCGCATTCATCTGCGGATAATCCTCCAGTTGCTGCATGACATATGCGGAAACAGGGCGGCCGTCGGCGCGGGACAATGGGAGGGCACGATGCCGTCATAGCTGCGAGTAATTGTGCAAGGTTAGTCGGTAGCCTATCACATAGCTGTCGGGTGGACTGCTAACACCGGGCCAAGCCGAAACCTTGAGATATCGCCATCTTTACAAGAAAATGGAGCTTTTCTGGGTCGAGTCGACCCTTTTAGCTCAGTTTTACCAAGAGCCGGTTTTTCCATGGACTTTTTTTTTTAAAAAAATAAAAATAAAAATAAAAATTGAAAAATTTGTGGACATGATTGATATGAGCCTTTTCGACGGATTCGCAGAGTCGGAGAAATATAAACCACCTTTTGATTCCTAGTGCAGCAGTCATCTCATCTTGGAAACCAATTCAAAAGAGACAGAGAGAGAGAACAAAAAAAAAAAAAAAAAAAAAAAGCTCAAAGAAAATCAGATCTATAGAGAGCTTCACCAAGTATCAATATTGTAATACTTGTCAAACGCCTCAACAGCTGATTCTCTAATCCAAAAGAAAGAAAACCATGGCAACGTAAGAGATCTAGCTCATTCATACCCCGCTGATGTCACTTACTTTCACTCGCTTCATGAACCAAACACTCAAAAATCACCCCGCCCCTTTCACGAAGGTCACAATAGTTTTTGAAGTAAGCATCACTAACCAACACATGAATCAAATAAAAACAGCAACATCACCTGGCACAACGGCCTGACGCGCCGCGAGCGTAACCAGCTGCGCGGCCAGCGCGGCTTCACAATCTGGTTCACGGGGCTGTCGGCGTCGGGCAAGTCGACGGTGGCGACGGCGCTGGAGCAGCACCTGCTGCACCTGGGCCTGGCGGCGTACCGGCTCGACGGCGACAACGTGCGGTTCGGGCTCAACAAGGACCTGGGCTTCTCGGAAAAGGACCGCAACGAAAACATCCGCCGGATCGCCGAGGTGGCCAAGCTGTTTGCCGACAGCTCCGTCGTGGCGCTGACGTCCTTCATCTCGCCGTACCGCGCCGACAGGCAGACGGCCAGGGAGCTGCACGCCCAGGCCGCGCAAAAGGGCGACGAGCCGCTCGAGTTCGTCGAGGTCTACGTCGACATCCCCATCGAGGTCGCTGAGCAGCGCGACCCCAAGGGTCTGTACAAGAAGGCCCGCGCCGGAGAAATCAAGGAGTTCACCGGCATCTCGGCCCCGTACGAGGCACCAGAGAACCCTGAAATCACCATCAAGACCCATGAGAACTCGGTTGAGGAGTGTGTCGCTCAGATTGTCAAGTGGCTGCAGGACAAGGGCCTGATCAAGACCAACCCGTGAGCTTGGCCCGCCAGACAGAAACTGGCCGATCGAAAAAAAGATATAAAAAAAAAAAAAAACGTCTCCACGTTAGAGAGGCAACCCTAGCCGTATAGATACTGAATAAGATAACAATGTAAAAGATACGAGAACAATAGCACAAGCTGCACTTATGCAGACCTTGTCAAGTATGTAGTCATGTGAAATAAGTCAAGCGTAGCCAATCTATGGCCCTGCTAAGGTAGCTCGAATTCGTAGTACACGTAAGGTGTGTACTCGTTGCCCTCCCCAAAACCGACTCCAGCAGCGGCAATCTCAGAAGTCAATGCGGCATCATCCTGCTTGATCTTGCCTTGTTTGTCCCTCCCAAAAGCATTGCCTCCAAGGTAAGAGAATGACTTGTCCAACGAGGTCTTGACCTTCTTAACCAGCTTGGGATTTGTCTATAATCATACATTGCTTTTGTCAGCACTCCTCTTATGTCTCGTCCGCTGTCCAGAGGCATATATGGCACTCACCTTGATTAGGGCAGAGACAAACTCCAGCGGCAAGCCGTAGCGTAGGACCGTTTCCACAAACACCCGGAGAGCCATTACGTGTGCCCACACCATGACGCTCTCGCTCCAGCCCGTCCTGCCCAGACGCAGGGCCTCGTGGAAGACCTTGCGCTCCTCCTTGGCGATGCGCTCCAGCTCGCGCTTTTCCTCCTCCTGTCCGCCCTCGACGTACTTATACTGGCGCGGTGTCCACTTCTGTTCTCGGCACTTCTGCAGGAACTCAGCAGCCGTCTTCTTGAACGTCGTCACGGCGAACAGAGTGAACTCGTCATCCTGCGCCACTTGGATTGACGAACGAGGCACAACCATTGGAGCAATCGTTTCGTAGCTCTTGAGGAAGTCCTTCTTTGCAATTGACGGCACGGCAATGAGGTGTGTTTCTAGGTACTCCGAGTCTTGCACCAGAAGGGAGGGCTTGACGATGGGGGTCAAGGACTTGGTGGCAAGGTTGCCTCTGCCACGCCGCTTTTGTTAGACCACTGGAGTTACGTGCAAGCAGAAGTAAAATGAGATAGGGAGTCACCGTACGTTTGTTTCCGTTGCAAAGCCGCCATGGTTGATTTGGTCGAGTTGTACTGAGTGAACTTGCCCTTGACGTCATTGTCGATGTTGACGAGCTCCTAAAGTACATGATGAAAGCTTGTGAGAATATAGTCGCATAGTAAGACGGTAGGGCTGTAGAGGTCCTGCTCATCACAAAATAACCGCTCACCTTTTGCATTGTGTCTATCAGCTCTCCCAATGGCCTGTCCGCTCGGTACCTAACCTTGTTCCAACTGAAATGGGTTATATAGTGGTCGGTAGGCTCTGGAGGCACATTCTGTTAGCTCGACTTGCGTACGGTTAGAGGAGAAAAAGAAAAAGAAGAAAAAAAAAACGTCGACCATGGAGCGTCCCATCCCATCAAGACGATTATCCACAAGTCGGGTAGAAAAGCAGTAGATGTTTCACTAACTATCGTTGACGGTCTTGTGCTGCGCAACCTTGTCCTCATCCCCATCGAGGAGGTTCTTGAGCGAGTCAGCAACTCGAGACACCACGCCCTGGCATGCCGCCTCGAGCTTGGTGAGGTCGTCGGCCTGCTGAACTAGCGCGTCAAGAGTGCCGATTTTGAACTCGGGTATTGTAAAGGGTTGGACGGAGCCGTTGTCTGAGGTGATGGTTCCGCGCAGTGCAGACAGGGCATCATCGGTGTCGAACGCCCTCAGCGGCAAGGACACCAGGGCGTAGGTTGAAGGCGTGGGCATGGCGATTCGGAGTGAAGGAACTTCACTGCAGCATACCTCGGCTCGACAAGTTTCTGGTTCAAAAGCGACGAGAGCTTGAGCTCAGAGCCGGAGTCTCGGGGGAGCTCGGGATGATGCGCGCCGGCGGTCGACGGCGGAAACTCAAGGGTTTTTAATGGTTCCTGGTGACACGGCAAGGTAAAACGGTATAGGGCCGTAAAGATTCGTCTAGGATGAGTACACGTGATAGCTCTACTTTGCTATTCGCAGCCCGAGTACATACCACAAACCGATGTTGGTGAGGTGTGAGGTTGGTTTGGGTATGGATTGGAGTGGAGTTTCCAAACTGAGGTGAGGTGTAGGCAGTGAGTTCTGCCCCCCCTCAAACCGTCAAGCAAGCTTGTGGATGGAGCTCGTTATGCCGCGGGCGGAGCACTGATCAGCACCAATTCGCACGGTGCTATGATGCTGGCAGCCTGTCCAGGACAGGGCAGGGCAGGGCAGGGGCAGGGCAGGGCAGCTCTTGGTTCTTTTTGAATGTTTCGACAGTAGGAACGCCATTGAAGGGTCATGATATTTCTTTTTGGGTGGGGGTTCATGAGCCTCTCGATATTCGTACCTTAGAAATCGTTGATTGATGACTTTAACGTAAGAAGCCAGGATGCCTGATTTGATGAGGAAAATCGTGCAGTGATAATTACTTTGCAAGCCAGAAAACTCGTCGTCTCCATCAGCATCCGAGCCATTCGTAACCAGGATTTTGCAAGGGCACTTAGTGGTTGGTACATTCAGCTACCAAATGCCATCTTACCTAACCTGGAGGTGCCCAAGGTAGCTGGTAATATCATTTACTAAAGTCACCTCCAAAAAAGGCTCGACGACAAAGCTGAGACCAGCCACCCGGCCACCAGGCCGACTTATCGCCAAGTATTTTGTACTCGGGGCCTGTTTTCACTTCTTCATTCTCACCCAGAACAAAAACTCCCCGACGTGCCTAACGCCAAGGCAGGCGACGTCGATTCGTCTTGTTTTTTTTTTTTTTTTTCTTTCTTTTTTTTTTCTGTCTCCCTCCCCCTCTTCCCTGACGTTAGGTCGGTGGCCAACTCCGACGCCATCTATCGTCGCAATTTCATTTCAATTCAATTCAATTCAAACTACTACACTCACTACCCGCCTGCCTGCCTACCTACCTTAGCTATCGTGCCCGTCTCCCATATTGTCCGCCTTGTCGCACAAGGCCCCAAATTATGACAAATCGTCGTCTGAGGCCCAGCATCCTCTATCCGAACTTCCACAAAGCTGCAACATTGAGCAGTCCCTGAAGTTTGCTTGCTCATTGGCGCCGTTACACCCTGCTTGATGATGTGGGAGGCCGTTTCCTGGACCCATTCAGGAGCCAACCGCCGGTGCTTAGCACACCTAGGAGAATTCATCCAGAGGTGGCGCCTCTCTCCCTCACCGACTCGCTCTACTCCGCACAAACACGCACGCAGCACGGCCGCGTCGCCTGCCCATTTGTTGTAAACAATCGACAGCAGCACGCTCGAGTCGAGTGAGGGGGTGCATAGCTGGGCAACGCAAACGCTGCTGCTGCTATTGGCATTGACGGGGAATCATGTCGACAAATACGGGTGAGTTTGATTACCGATGTAATCCCGGCAGCCCTTCACCTAAATTTTTCCCCCTAACCTTGTACCCGAAAAAATGATACTTGACTGAGCAAGCATTTGGTCGACAAAAAAAAAAAAATGACACAATGCATTGGCACAGCTTGCTGATTGCATCACTTCCACAGAGACAACTCCCCAGACTGCACACGATACCACACAACCTTCTTCCGTTTCGGCGTCCACGGGTGGTGCTGCCCTCGAGGCACCCTCGGCTGCGACGCCCGCATCACCGAATCGACCGCGCAAAGTTGCGCCTCTCCCGTTGGGTCCTATCGCCCACCAGCCTTCGGTCCCGACTGCTCCCGAAACCTTAAGCGCGATAGTTGACGCGCAGCATACGCCGCAGCAGTTTGCACCCCGTCAAGCACAGCTTCAGCAGATACAGCCGCGACCATCGTCCGCCGACGCGGGCCCGCCTCCGTCACCATCGGGCGCCATCCCATGGACAGGTCCCACCTACGCGAACGGTTACAAGGACGGACGCGTTAAGGACCCAGTTCCCAGCAACCTTAGGGGCAAGGCCAACCCGCACGGCGGTAGCTTTAGTGTTATGCATATTGACATCAACACAGCCGAGGCGAAGAGACGGGACGAAATTGCGAAACGTACCAGTGAGAGGACAGAGCGTGCCGCCAAGATGGCGCAGATGGCCGGATATACATCTTTTTCTCGGAGGAGACTCGACGAGGCACCGAACTCACCGGTAGCCAATCTGTCGAGTTCCTCTCTTAGCATGACATCAACCGCCACCCCGAATGCACAGACTGGTCCCCGACAGACCAGTCTCGACCCAAAACAAACCAAAGAGGAGCAGGCGCGCCTGTTGACTCTCCTTCGAACCCTCAACCCAGTTTCAGTCGTCGATCAGCTCTGCAAGGGACTTGCCTATTTCGGCGGCATTCCAGGTGCTCCTCCTCCCGAGGACGGAGTCTTCCCGGAAAGTGCTGAGAAGAACGGCTCTGGGAACCAATTTGTTGGCTTTATAGCTGAAATATTTCCACATCAGATCAGCAACCAAGCTCTGAATATGAGCCCAACGCGATCATACACTTTACTTCAAGACACGATTGACGACGCCTCCATGCCTCCGAAAAACATGTCTGCATCGCCGCCCAAAGAACCCGGCAAACGACCAAGAGGTCGCCCGAAGGGCAGCAAGGCCACCAAGGTCCGTAAGGACAAGGGTATGAGGAAAGTTCTTGCCAAGGCGCCTGGGGGCCACGGTGCTTCGATGGATCCCACATCATCAGTGGATGTTGATTCAAGCTGGGTCGATGTGGAAGAGAACGTAGGACACACACCAGGCGGGCAGGGAGTTCCCGGTCACATGGCACCCGCCGGCGATCAACAATATTCGGTTCCGAAAAAGAGAGGAAGGCCCAAGGGATCAAAGAATCGACCAAAGGAACATACAGGGGATCCAAACGCAAACGGCGATATGGGTACGCCCAACCCCAAAATGAAAAAGCCCAAGAAGCAGAGAAACGGGGCTGTCGATGACGGAGAGCCTTTCGACATGAATGGCCATCATCAAGGCAACACGGCTGAGTCTGCCATGGCGGCCATGAGGTCCTTACAACACACGAACAGTATGGCCCCGATCTCACTCACGCCAACCAATCAGCCCAACTCGACCACATACATGAGCCCACCAGCGCATACAATAGGCACGCCGACCGGAGCAAAACGGAAGAGAAACCCGATGACCGCTTCGAACCCAGATGGGAATGGACCAGAGACAGCTGGTCCTGGTATGGGCGGAATGCCACATTCTTTCATGGCAAATGGGCAGCTACCACCGCCAGTCGCCATGTCTCAGCCACCCAACAAGCGCCAGCGCCAGAGCAGAGATGGAAATAGTGTATCAGGAACGCCCGGAAATGTGTCTGGTGCACCAGGAGATTCGAGTCTCCCTGTTGTGGGAGATGCCGTGGTGGGGGATGATGGTTTTGAAAATCGAATTTCGACAGTTACCAACGATGACATCGAGACGTTCGAGGCGCTACAGTCCCAGCTGGAACAGGAGACGGAGAGATCTCGCGTTCAAAATCACAGCCCACATGGACAAGTGCCTTTGTCGCAGTCACGTGGGCCAAATCACTATGAGAACTCCAACCACAGCATACCCCTTGGGACACAGCACAGCAGTACTCGTGTCTCAGAGGGCGAGGGTCGTACTAATAGCACGAGCCAGCCATTTCAGCAGCAACAGCAGCAGCAACAGCAGCAGCCGCCACCGCCATCGCAGCACCACACACAACAGACGCGACAACTGTCAGTCTCGTCCCAGCCACAGCAGCAGGCTCCAATGCAACCTCCTCGCAGCTCATCCCAGCCATACTACGCGCAGGTCGACGGCAACTCCTCATACTCCCAGCAATCTCAGCAATCTCGGCCGCAGACGCAACAGCAACCGGCATCATCGCAGCAGTTTCCAGCTCAATCCCAGTCCCAGGCTCCGCAGCATTACAACTCGCAGCAATCGCGGCAACAGCAACCGTATAACTCGTATCAGCATTCGCCTCAAGCCTACACTGCACCCCAGCAGACGGCTTCGAGGTATCCGCTCTCCCAACAACAACAACCACAACAACAACCGCAACAATCCCACCAACAACAAAGACATCAACCACAAAGGCCGACGGCAAACACAGCAGTCAACGACACCGCCTACAGGCCAAGCAGCACGACCTCAGCCGTGGGATTCAGCTCACCTTCATTCGGCTCGCAGCATGGCAGCCAGCAGGCATCAGCGGCGCCCTCGGTGAACACATATGCCCCGACTAGAACGAACTCTTATAGTAGCACGCCCATGCGTCAACGACAGTCCCAGCCTGGTCCAGTATCTCATAATAACATGTCGGCCAATATGGAATCATTCCACGGCTTCGATACTGGCACCAACTCACTGTTCGACAATATGGGTCTCGATCCTTCGTCCCATGCGCCACTTGGACTCGCCGCTCCGTATAATCTCAACAGCGGTGGTGGCGTGGCGCGTTCTTCTTCAGGGTCTACAACAGATTTTGGTCAAAGTTTCCCTGCAGATAGATACTACAATGGTGTTCGTCGCTAGAGCGCACGAATGGCCATATTAGGATATCGGAGGATTTGTGGGTGATTTGTGCCCAGAGCAGTAAAGGGGGTGGTTTTTTTTTTCTTGTTCAAGGGAGGGGTTATTTGGCTTGCAAGCGGCATTCCTTGAAATCTTGTCTCTATTTTCTTCCTCGTTACAAACATTGGTCAAATTTGGGCGCACGGGTTTGTGAAGGAAAGCAATCATATCATGTATCGAGATTACCCTTTTTCTCTTCATCTCTCCAAGAGAGTAATCCGGACGGACAACAGTGGGTTAATAATAATGATTGGATGGGTTTGTATAATGCCTGTTACGACTTGATGCCAAACTACTCACAACATCTGCATCTCATAGATATAAAATCTGAGCGTTGACCTTTTTGTTCTCGCATTTGTCGTGAATGCCTGCAACACTGCCAATATCACACTCGTATTTTCGTACACGTTTTTATGTACAACTAGTTGGTCAGGGCTGTCTCTCTCTCTCTCTCTCTCTCTCTCTCTCTCTCTCTCTCTCTCATCCCACTGCTAAGCCGCCAAGCCCTTGATATCCGACAGTAAATTTTATGGATGGAACATGTACGTGCAGGTCGTCATGATTGCTGCTAATTGTGTCTGACGAAACAGGAATGTATCCAAGAAATAATAACAACACATGAGATTCAGAGACAAAGAGACACATGTATTTCATGGCCAAAAAGGCAGAGAGTAAAGAAAAGGTATTTTGCAAATCAAAAGACAAAAGAGAAGAAAATGACAAAGCATGACGCTAAATAAATTGCGCGCCTTCCCCTGGTGCCCCAAGAACGCTCGGGGGGGACAATATAATCAATCCTCTTCTTAAAACTGAGGAACCGAAAACTCCTGGAATGCTTTATGTTCATACAAAGGAAATAATAATGAAAGACTAGTCATGTTTGTGTCGGGAAAGCCGTCAAAAAAACTTTCACATCTCGGCGCGCAACTCGGCCATGGCTTATTCGAGCGGGTCGTCCTCTATCGACTCGAGTGGTGGCCTGATCGAGTCTGAACCCCCTTGTCCGTACCACCATTGGTCCTCCTCGGCCATGCCACCTTCGCTGATGAGCTCCAACATCATCTGCGCGTTTCGTTTGATCTCTGCCGGACGCTGAACGATCTTGCGATCCAGGATCAAGGCTTCGGCAGTATGGAGCCACATCTGTTGTAGAGGTGGCAGGTCCGGAACCAACATCTGTAGGTGCTCCCATGGTAAAGTAGCCATGGGCATTCCCTCAGCCAGGCTGGTTGTGAATATGGGGTTGTTTACATTGCCATATCCCGAGTCTATCGATCCCCGTGTAGCTGCTGATGAGCCTTCACTGGGCTTGTTGTCTTTGGGAATCGCTGCCATAGACTTTTTCCTACCCAAACCCATCAAACTTCGCTTGGTTTTGGATGATATCGTTGGTTCGGGTGCCGTTGGCTGGCTGACGCTCTTGTACCAATTATCGACCACGGTCCGACGAGTGTTATACCCCTTGACCTCCCAAAACTTTTCAACCTGGCGCAAGCCGCCGACGATGAGTGCAGCAACATGAACCTCATCCGCTGGCTTCTCTCTCAGGTAACCTCTCACTGTCCGCTCGACCCTACCGGCGTATGATGGTGGCCGTAATCTTCTGCAGAATGACGAAACCACCAGAGGAAAAACCTGATGCACATGCAGCAGTGTGCGATCATCGTACATGTTCATGACCTCGACCTCGATAGGGTTGAGTGTATATGGTGTATGACGTAAGCCGACTCCCTTGTTATCAATAAGATATTGGAGGTGCCGTTCTCTGTACGTCTCGAAAAAGTGGAAAATAGTAAAGATGAGCGGGATGAGGCGCCGCCGCATGCGCTCCCATGAGGGAGCAAATTCGCGCCTCTCTATCTCGGTAACCCTCAAGAATATCTCTTTGGTGACTCTCTCACAAATAAAATATGCCAACTTGGCTGCCACGTGGAGGCGGTGCCATATACCGCAGAGATGGTGCAAGTTTGGTTTTGCACCGTCAGGCAACGGATACAGCCTCTTGGCGTATGCGGGAGTGTTGTTTTCCAGGTGATACCTGGCAATCGGCACCTCGTTTAATGTTATCATGCTATGCCATGCTCGTGATGCTGACCTGAGATTCAAGATATCGGAAAGTGGCAACGAAGCTACGATCTCAACCTGCAACTCGACGGGTAATGCGATAAAGAGCTGGTCGAACGGTAGGCTATGGTTGACATGACCTCGTTAGCCTACAAATCACAATCAAAATATCTCCAAGAGAGCCCAAGTCCCATACCTTGTTCTTGAGCCATCAGCCGAGACTTGGCTCAAGCTGGGGTCCGACCCGACTATGGACGAGGCCGCATGTTTCGAGGACCAGAACCTAAATGCCTTCTTCTTCTTGGGCGCTTCGGGATGAGCAGCTTCAGATGCGTCAAAAGCTTTCTGTTGCCGCAGAGGTAGTATAAATTCCGACTGCGCTATTGAAGGTCCCGGCTGTGACGTCTGCGTTTCATGGGTGGTATTCGACTTGTTTTCCTGGTTGAGCTTGTCGAAATATGTCCGGGATGCAAACTCGGTTATATGTAAATGATCCGCCGGGATATGCCGTGGGGTGGCCATAGTGTCGGATATGTGGCGTCTCGGAGAAGGCGAAACGAGGAAGAAGCGAAGGACTGGTTGATTTGTTGGCCTGAAACCCCGTTATCGAGTGACCCAGAACTCGACAGTTGGGCCGTAGGTGATTATAGATGTCGCGGGCCTCAAATCAAGCATATTTGAGCATCTAACAGTCGGGACTTCGTGATGGACCTGCGAGTCGACAAGGGACAACTGGCCTAAGGATTGTGAATAACTAGAATGGGTTGCGCCGGCGGAGCGATGGGCGGGTTTGTGTATCGGTCCCGTAGTCACCGTGGTCAGGTTCGTCAAGATCCTCTCTGGACTTGAACCCTTTGGTTTCTGACTTGACTAGAATCAATGTTGCAGCCAATGATTCTTGTCTGGGATAGTTAGGCAAGATGCTTCCCGACCAAAGAGTCCTGCTCCAAGTAGGCGCCTGGGATTGAAAGCTGGGCTGAAGTAAGGATCAAAGGAATATTAAAACGAGTGGGCGTGTAACGATTGACAGAACCGAGAGCCGTGGGTTGCTTTGTCGAACCGCTTCGTTTGATTAATGTCTGTGCGATAGTTGTGGATGAGACGACAGAGGCACAAGTCGCACACACGATAGAATGATAGGTGCCTCAGATAGGTAGTCGTGCAGGCTCCTTGAGTCGGGTCGCTTCACGAATATGCCGCCAGATTATGAGGGAAATGGGGCGATAGCGACCGACTGAGGACAATAGGCCTAGGTAGGTTTATCGTCGGCTGGAAAGATTGATCTAGGGCTCGGACTGTCACGCAGTGGATCTCACGATCTTTCCCCAGATTCCCCCTTTCTTTTCTCTTTGCCTCGCCAAGGTGATTCGGGCCCGGTCGGTCGTTACGTCGTCGGATCGCTTTGATCGAATCGTTGTCGACCGGGTCGTTAATTGCGCGCTCTTTATTCGTGCGTTCTGGTGCGACTTTGCCGAATTGCTCGAAGACGCCGGGGAAGAAGGAGAGGTATTCTGAATGAGAACAAGAGAAAGAGACTGGAGAGACTTGAGGCACCCAAGATAACGAGCGAATGGAGTGCGCGCCCGGCGGTACAACGGTGATTATTGGGTCGGTACGGGTAATGGGTGGGGAGCCAGCATAAACCGGGCGGTTGCTCGCAGAAGTCGGTAGACTGACTTATAATTCGACTGCTTTAAGATGCGAGATTGTGGATTGATTTAACTGCAGGAAGCTCACAAGCAATCAATCGCATGCAAGCTGCAGTCCAAGTGAGTGAAGCCGTGTCCAGCTTTTGGTTATCTGGACGGAGATATGTGTCTTTTCTCTTTTTTTGTTGGCACTTTAATTGGCATGTGTGGTGGGATCTGTCTGATAGCACAGCGAGCGCTCGTGGGACGAAAACGGGGACGGGGCAGTCGGACAAAAAGAGCAAGTATGCCTTTTTTTGATGGGGGTGGGTTCAACTTGTGGGAAAGGGGGAGGGGGGTGTGCTGGGCTGCCACTTGCTCACTGCTGCTGTGAACAATCTGTGTGAGGTTGCCTCTGCCAAAGTGCAGGAGGCCATGGCTAGTTTGCAGTACTGTACCGGGGCGGCGGAGGCGTGCTCGGCCTCATTGTGGGGAGGATTTTAGACCCAGATGTTGGTCCACTTTTGGCTGAGGGGTTCGAGCCAGCCCACCTGGCGGGCAAGCCCGCGTGGGCGAGAGCCAGGCGAGGAAAAACAACCGAAAAATAAAAAGAACAAAAGACGAGGAAACCTAAGACATCAATCAGACCGACCGACCAACCAACCGACCGACCCTACATTACTACGTTCAGTACCCCCCCCTCCCAGTAGTAGCTATGTAAGGTAGGTAGGTGGTACATAGAGTCACAACGGGCTGCGACGTAATAGTACTTTTACTGCAACGCTGAAAGGCACTTCACCCGCATTTATTACTAGGTCCATCTTTTGTAAACCTACTTGTAGACAAAACAACCCAGAGCCAAGGAATTCTCCGAGTATCTCCCCATTGGTGGACGTCGTGGCATCCCAGTTTGGTTACCACCGTTGATGATTGGACCTGCAGACCGGCTCGGCTCTCGATTCGGCCCTGTTCAGGTTTATTTGATGAAATCTCGAATTTTGCTCAATCACACTCTGGGGGTCTATCTTGGCTTGGCCTCAACCTGCATTGCATTGCATTCTTCACAGGCGAAAACATTCACTCACCACTTGTTAGGTACTCCCAGGTACTTATGTTAAATTGTTCTAGCACGATCTACGTGGTAATAGTGCTTACAGAGTACGGCCGAGTGGGTGAACAAATTCATGAACCTGCACCTGACGGTTTTAAATCGCGGCCATTTATTTACCTCTCGACAAGAACCAGGCTTTTTTTTTTTTTTCTTGTAAATTAATTTCCCGAGGGTTGTTTATCGGAATTGAGGATGTGGTTTCCCGCTTCTTGCCTGCGCCTTTCAAACCCGCGGGCGAGAACACAAAACAAAGAAATAAAAACGAAAAAGAGCCATGGCCGACCCGAGCTTTGGTGGATTCCGCGACAGGGAAAAGTCTCCGCAGGTCACAATTTAGCCGCGAGTCTGCATCCCAGTACAGTAGATTAATCTGCGCCTGCTGACCTCAGCTTTTTAAAGAAGCAAAAGGTGGTGATAAATGCCAATAGACAAACAAAAGGAAGGGTCCGATTGTCTCATTCTCGGCTCTTTGTGCCCATGCTTGCGGATATGCAGATGGCATGCAAGCCATCCGTCCATCCACTCGAACGTGCTTGGAGAAACGGATTTACCGCAACGCAGGCGGATAATGAACGGAACAAGAAATAAATGTCTTACTGTCATGACCTGACTTTTTGGGAGGGGCCCAGAGCCTGTTGGGCTGAAAGACAGACTTAGAACACCCGACGGCTTTTCCGGCCATCTATCTATCTCATTTCGCCTCTTCGGCTCTTTGACTGGCGTCTCCATCTCGCTCAGTTGACAGCAAGTCGATGTTTACGTCTGTGTGTGGAGATGCTGTACTTTTTTTTCTCACCTCTTGAGATGAAATATAACATGAGTATCAGTCAGCCTTTCACTAGTTCTCGTATTGTATCTTTCAGCTACATCATTGAGAATAGAGTCTTTCGACATCAAACAAAAAAAAAAACGTTTACCCGCAACGGCAAGGCCGAGACTCGTCGATGCTACAAAGGGATAACACTGCCGGCAGCTTAATGGACACACGGCGAGGGGTGGCCGGTCAGATAGACAGCGAGATCACACAACCTAACTTGGAGGTGCATTAATTAATTAAGATGCAGCCGATACACAACCTGGGAGACCGGTTTTGGTATTCCCAACCCCCCAAAGGGCCGTCGTTGCGCCATCTTGATGTAGATCGCATCACATCGCATCGTCAGCACTCATCATCAGGCACTATACCTGGGATAGTGATTCACATCCAATGGCTCGCGTCTGGCTCGCGGCAAGCCTTTTTCTGCCTCTTGTTCGGCCTAGCTTCGAGAAAGTTTACTACTCGAAGAGGCTCTAAACTGTATGACCGTATCAAGTCGGTCGTTTTGGTCGAAGGGGTTACCCGGGACACTATTGCTTGTCGAGCCTTGTTTGAACAGCCCCTAAAAAAAAAAAAAAAAAAAAAAAAAAGACATTGTACCTTATGAGATCATGAGATAATGCTTAGACTAGGTGTGTGTTCGACAAACTCTCATCCACAAAAACACCAAGAAATTCTCGCCCACGATGGCCTGATCAAAACCCCCCGGGGTCATCGAAGGGCCCCGTACAGACTAGAGATGATCGTGGCTTTCGGTGCCGAGGGGCATGAGGCTATATCAAGCCACCCAACAAGCCCAGGAAAAGCTAACTGACAATGCAGGAGGTACGCGGCCAGCCAGCCGAGGGCTTGTGCCTTCGCGTCCCATCCTAAGCGATTGATTGATTCCCTTCGATCGCTCCCGGGGGGTTCTTTTTTCCCGTCAGGAATGTGTTGGTTGTCAATCGCGCTCCTAAAATGATGGCGGTCTGATGAAGCGAGAGAAGCAGCCAGTAGTCAGACAGGAAGTCCCCCTTGCGGCGCTTCTCCGGTCAGTATCTTTTGTTTTTCCCTCTCTCCCTCTCTATCTCTTTTTTTTTTTCTCCGGTGCGGGTTTTCAGCGCTTGTTGAACAAGTCGGTTTGATTGGTCAAGGAACGCAAGCTGCTTTCCTTATCACTTCCATTTCTATATCCGGCCTTTCTGGCTATCTCGGTTCCCTAGTAAAACATACCTTACCTACGGGTGCCTGGGTTTGCCTTACTGGCCGGGGTTGGCTGATTGACTTTTGAACTTTGTATGGCTTCCAGAAATTCGAGCGACACCAACTTGATTGATGACTGCCTGCCTTGCCAAGATAAGACGATCCGTAAAATTCGCTGATATTCCAAGTTTTTGGCCCATGTTTTTAATACCAAATTATGACTGGATAGACAGAATCAGGCCCCACTGCTTGTAGTCATGTTTTTCTGTTCCCCCATTTTTTCTCCTTCTTTTCACGGGGACCCTAGGTACTTTGCTCTGCCGGCCGCTGTCATCCACTCTCCAGTGCTCCACCGCTGTGGAGGTCATGGAGCAACATTAAGTCACCTAAAAGGTAACCTTACTATGCAGGTAGCTTGAGCTAGGTGACCTGATTAGATAGCTGTACGTGATTGTATCGTAGAGTCTCCGTCCTTTAATGTCATAATTATCCCATGTCCGCATGCTCCAGTTCACTTTGTCATGATTTTTTTTTTTTTCGTCCAACCCCATGCTATCGGGCCTTCAAGTGTGATTTGCAGGGCCTTTTGCATCACGCTCCGCCCTGGTCGCAGAAACTTCGCAGCTAAATGACCCGGCCTGCGTTCATCCTTTCTTTGCACGAGTCGGTCCGTCTATGCCCGAGACATGCAATCAGTGGTGTCATGATGCCAAGAAGGTCCAGACAGATAGGCACATTGTCGAAAATGTCTGCATCTTTGTTTCCCTCAAATCTGGTTCACCCGTTATTGCTCAGCCTCTGGGCCGATGCAAACATGAACATACACACACACACGCACAAAAGAAGAAGAAGAAGAAGAAGAAGAAGAAGAAGAAGAAGAAGAAGAAGAGAGAAAAATAGCACATATCGGACCTTTGGAGCCGGGACGTTTCTCTATCTTTTTTTTTTCTCTTCTGTTCCTTGTTTAATCCGTTTCTTTCGGTCCGATGGCCACTGATTCATGTAAACCCGAACCCCGCAAAAGGCCCCCTTTGTGAGTGAAAAAAAAAAAAAAAACACTCCACCTTGGCTATCCAGAAGGGCAGTCACTTGGTGATCTTGTAGAATAGAAAGAGGATGCACAAAATGAGATACATCAGTTCAATGTGTCATGATATCTCAGAAATGTGCAACCTCAAACCAATCAAATCGATCGGTCTGTCTGCCGAACAGTTGCCGTCGAGACTGCATTTTGTAAGCATTTCCAAAGGCCGACTGCGAGCACCTATAGAGCAAGCCACAGAATAGAAACCTCCCGAAGGCGTTCCCGCAGGACCAATCTCAAATTGACACCAAAATCCATCGGAATCGACTTCAAAGCTCGTCATAATTTATGGGTTGGCCACCAAGATCGACGATAAATCGTCCGCTGCTACCAGACGGCGTCTTGGTCAAACGTTCGGCCGTTGAATATCATCATTACAGATCGCGATACTGAGCAAAAGCGCAATATAGCCCTGTGAGACTCTATCGAGGTAACTTCTCGATGGCTATTGAGCTGTCTGGCCCTGTCATTGAAATTTTATCTTCTTTTTTTTTTTCCTCAACACACCTGGGCCGTCCCAATTAATTTTCGCATAGTTTCCCATTCCGCCTTGCCCGCGTTAGCCCGAGTTACAGTATTTTACTGCTATTAATAAATATACGCCATGGGCACATGCTTCTTTGCAGTTCTCACAGGGTCGGATCCTTGTCATCTACTTTGTATGAAGCACACAGTCCCACATAGTCCGAACGCCACTGCGCCAGCTTGCAGTTGCGGCTGAGTTGCGATATCCCGACGGACTTTTCGGCGTGGGTTCGGCTGCCCCCCACCTGCTCACGATTGCTAGTTCTGGTGCTATGGGAGACTAGGGCAGGAGGTAGTCAGGGAGCAACGTCAACCAGCCCGTCCAGCCAGTACCGGTAGAGTGGGCAAACGCTTACCCTAGATTAGAAGCAGCTAACGAGGCACGAACGAACGTATTGTGCCGTGAAGCAGATCCAGAACCAAATGGCAAACTACAAAAGTACCTGCCGACCCAAAAACCCCCCGAAAGGGACGCACAGCGTAGCAGTACCGTCCCGAAAGCTTCAATTCCTACCCTTAAGCTTTTATTTTCAAGCCAAATCCTCCCTTGCGGCCAGACTATACGGCAAATATTGCCGATCTTCGCCGTCGGCATTCCCGCCGCTCGAACGGATACGCTTGCCCGCCAAGACTTCAGTCAATGAAATGTTTTCCAATGTTGCAGAATCTCCAACAAGCATCAAGTATTGCCATACGCCAAGCATGGCATTGCGGATCATACCACGTAATATCAGAGCTACGGGTGGTACAGTAAGTATTACTATTACGGCAGACTCGGAAAGCCCCATAATTGCAAAGTCTTTTCTTGCATTGTGAACCCCTTAATAAACAGTGTGACCGACGGTAAAAAGCAGGCATGAAGCGCGTTTTGTGTTGGTAGATAAAAATGGACAATGTGTTATAACGTGATGGATGGTGTATTGGTTTGTTATACAATGTAAAGGAATCTTGAGTGGCTGCAGTACAGTATGGGGGTTTTTGTGCCAAGCTATTTGACTGAAAAATAACCCCGTCCCGGTATTATGAACCCAAGCTTAACAAGGCCAAGGACACATTTGGATCGTTTTGAGAAATTGAACCGTATTTTTTTTTCCTGGATCGATACAAAAACTTACACTTGGTCCGTACGGTGGAGAGAGAGAGAGAAGCGAGCAAATGCTTTGTTATCATTCTGTCGTGTCACAGCAGCTTTGGCAAGCAAGTCAAGGAAGGTTGTTGTGGCCGGAATTCCGGGGGGGCGTTGTGGGTTCTATTTTTGGCATTGGTCGGAAATCGAATTCCCTCAAACGGTCTAGGGGCCACCTTAGAAAGCATAACTAGTGCGATGGATGTGTTACCACGTAAAGAAGCACAGTTGAGGCCTGCAGTCAGTTGTGTGGGGGCGGGTTTGGACGGTTTGCGGGTCAAAACGTTCTTTTTTCTTGACCTTTTGACAGGGATCCGAGCGAACGCAAATAGTGAGAAGCATTGAGGACAATAGCGACCACACAGCATTAGCTGCAGGTTTTTGTTTTTGTTTTATATCCTATACAGCTACCGAGGCGGTTACATGAGGTATTCATCACCTCTCCTTTTGTTATTGAATATACACCTGGAGGTAGGTACAAACGAGACCTGCGCAGCGACATTGAATCATCCTTGATCAAATCAACAGCTTTCTTTGACATGTCCGAGGAGGAAAGAGAGAGAGAGAGAGAAACACGTTACTTTCACGTGGCATCCGGACACTTATGGCAGCCAAATACAGGCGCGGGTACTCAAGACATCAACAGAACAAGAGCTGATCGTCAATCGTGCTTGATGCGGCCCGCCCTCTCATGCCTTGCCTCCCCCTCATTATCCGGCAGAACGGTCGGTCGAGATTACTGAAGCCAAGACTAGCTTTTCAGCTCTGGGTGAGAATGAACGTGTCCAGGACAGGGTTCAATATTACCTATGGTACTGTTACCTACCTTGCCTGACTATGGTCTCCTTGCCTCCGAAACGACCCCTCACCGTCCGTCATCAAGGCCTGACCGCTCTGCTGGGATTTTTGGCAGCCTGTCTGTGGTTGATTTGTTTGTTGGTTGTGTTTGGATTTATTTGCTCTTTTTTTTTTCTCACTTTCTCTCTCTCTCCCTCTCTTCTGCTTTTCCCCCCTTTCTTTCTCTTGTTCTTAATTTCTTTCATCCATATCTTAGTTCAATATATTCTATAAATATAGACGGCAACCACAAAAAAGAAGGCCCAAGAAGACAAGAAAGGGGGAAAATGCCAACCCGTCCCAGGGACAGACAGTAACATAAAAATTACAGTTTGCGTTGGTTTGCATTTTGAAGCAAGCCTACATATCCTTGCCTCCCTCACCTCCACTGACTTTTGATACCGGTCTTCCCGACATCCGTGTTCATGCACCAAGTCATTACCGAACATATCGTTTGACAAAAGCCCCTCAAATCTTCATACCATCACTTTAAACTTGCTATCTTCCAAATTTTACCCAGCGGTCCGAAAAATCACCCTCAGCCTGCTCTTGTGCTTTGATACTTTCTTGTCTTTTTGTCACTCTCTCTTCTTTTTTGCCCCTCACCCACTTACCACATAACTGGTACTCACCTATGCGCGGGTAAAGTTGCTATATGATAACCAACGACGTCTCTTATGGTCACTCGCTTGTGACGAAATAAAGTTAAACATACTTGGTCAGCCGATCGAATCCATCTATCTGATCAGAAACCTGGGGTTGTATTCGATCATTATTGAGACGTACCATACGAGGTTATACCAATCCAAATAGTTCCGGGTTTCCTGCTGCCGCCAAATATTTTGATCCCCGAACCGTGCAAGCATTGCGGACCAAGTCATAACGCTTCTCATTTACATCATATGGGAGGTGAGGCTACGAGCACCACATTAAAACTCGATTCTCTATTTGGATGGTTCCAACTCGGCTAATCTGAGGTTGGGGCTTCCAAGGTATATTCGCCTGACATTTCCGTCTTGGGCAAACAAGTAAAAGAAAAAGAAACAACGGGAAAACTGGTTCTTTCGTCTTGTCCAGGTGTGAGCAAAAAAAAAAAAAAAAAGGAAACCATGGCTGCACTTATATCCAACCCTACAGTGAGGAAAGACGGGCTGCCAGATGCAAGCGCGGAACCATTGAGCGTGGTCGAGTCCCCAGCCTCTGGCACGGCTTTGGCACGATTCGAATTCGAGACGGATAAGGGCAACGAGGGGACCAAGATCCTCATGGTGGAATGGGATGCAACCTCGGAGGCGACGGACAGCAGAGAGACGGAGGACTGGCAGGTCTCATGGGAAGGAAAGACCACTGTGCTCCCGATCCGAGACCCAGACTCGTCCGAGGGTGGCTCGTCAAACCGCCGCGTCTACTTCCTGCTGCCGCCGGGTGCTCCGATACCGCCGCTGGTGACCATTTCCAGGACCGGGGCTGGGGCCGCCTCGGACCCGCTGCGAACCAAGCCCCTGCCTGCAATCTTCCATCCGGCCCTGCTCGGTGCAGAGGCCAGGCAGGAGGTCGGGCTGCGGGGCGTGCTTCACACCATCTGGGCCAAGAAGCGGCTAGTGGAGCTGCAGGCCGAGATAGACCGGGAAGCCAAGTCCAACGGGGAGAGCGTCGGGCTAGAGATGGCGCTGCAGGAGAAGAACTGGATAGTGGAACACTTTGGCCTGTCTGAGTCGTATGCGCCCAAGCAGCAGGCCGCGCCTCTCAGCCCTTCGAGTCCGACAAGTCCAAGGTCCCCGATTGGAGGAAAGCTGGGTGAGAAGTTGAAGGGGTTAAAGCTTGCAACTTCTCCTACGGAGCTGGCTGCTGCTTCCCAACGTAAGTTTTTTTTTTTTTTTTTTTTTTTTGCGAGGACATTGGCATATTAAAGTGGAACTGCAGTAGAAGCCATACTGACAAGTTTCTTCTTTTTCCTTCTTATTTTCTCGTGCTCTAGTTTCGAAAGCTCAAGTCTCGTCACTGTCTCCTCAAGCAGCGGACGTGGCAGTACCATCATTTTTGGCTTTCCAGGGACGTGGGCCACCTGACAGGGCGACCGGTACCGGTAACATGGCTAATAACTCTGGTGTTGCGTCTCTCGATGCAATGATCGGGGGAGGACCGGGTGCACCCACCGCCGGCTTTAATAACGCTGGTGATACGGAAGAGGAACTGTTTGCCCTACCGATGAGCCCAAGGAGTCCCGAGATGAAGAGGAGCCCCTTCAGCATGCTCTGAGGCGGGATGTGGGGAACATGGCTGTTTGGAATTTTAGCTTGTCTTGTTCGCGAGGCGCCGGCGAGGTGAGGTGATATTCTGGGTATAAAATGGAGTGGCTTTTAAGGGGATATAAGACTCTGGAGGTCATTACTTCTGGGGTGGTTGTGTCAGGGGGCCGCTTTGGACTACGGGGTGATAAAGGAGGCATACTTGTTTATGCAAGGGATTGGGGCGATCATGAGGATGACTTGGTAATATAGCAGTATATAGCGGCTCATGGCGGGCTTGGTAGGTTACATCCATAGTAGGCAAGACATTGTCGAGTGGTAGAAATGAATGGTGTCCCCGATGCTGCCAATGGAGATTGCACACGTTCCATATCTCCATGTAGCTTCAGGTCATAACAGCAACGAGGACATACAGATCAAAACTCATGCTCTTGAACAATCCCCTCCATGCTTATATGGGTTCGAGAGATGGAGAAAAAGTAACAAAACTGCTTGGACGTATCTGCTCCCCTTCATCGTCCGTCTGGCTTCAACCTCTACGCCGTGGCCTGATTCGAGGGTTGACCCGAGAGTCCTGTGTTTCTCCCCCGGTCGTCATAACCCTGCCAACGCCACGACCAAACCTCCAGAAATCCAACAGCAAAATCCCATAGAACCACTTTCACCTCCATCCACCAACCCTCCCCTCATCCCACCGTTCCTTCTTCTCCTGCCTCAGGTACAAGCGCTTCCTAGCCTCCCTATACCGCCTAACCCAGTCAAGAGCCTCCCTCTCGGTAACAAAATCCCCATCCTCGGCCCCACCGCCGCCGCCGCCACCACCACCACCAACACCTCCCCTTCCTCCTCCTCCTTCGCCCTCGAGAAAACTCTCCTCGAGGGCGTCGCACACGGCCCCTTGCTCCTGCACGGCCTGGGCCAGGCGCAGATACAAACCGTCCGGGGCAAAGGGAGCCAAGGCGGCGTCGGCCTCGCGCTGCTTGGCGTGCCACTGCCGCTCGAGGGCGTGCGTCGACAGCAACTGGGCCTGGGCCGATGCGCGCTGGGCCGAGAGCTGCGCCTCGGTGCTCGACAGGTGCTGCGCCAGCGACACGTTGTCGGCCAGCGTCGACTGCAGCGCGGCGTGCGACGCCGAGAGTGATGGGTGCGCCGTCCAGGGCGAGTGCGTCAGGGCGGACAGGAGTGATGGGCTGGAGAGTATGTCGGCCAGGTCTTGTTTTCTGTTTTCGGAGGAAGACAGAAGAAAAGGAATCCCCACCCCCGGAGGAAAAAAGGGGGATGTTTGGGATTACTTGATCAGCAACTCCGTTGTTTTACTGTTTTGGACGTTTGTGTACATGTCCAAGGCGAGATGAAAAGTTCATAACAAAACGAGCAGAACCATTTTGAGAAAATAAAAAAATAAATAAATAAATAAACTCACGATTTATCCTCGAGAAACTTGGGTAACCATTGGTCCCCTGGGTCTTCTATTGGCTCGGGCCGGGCGACTTGTAAACTGGAAGCGGCTTCGGGGAGTGTCGAATCTGCAGCCGAGTTGGGCACCGGCGCCGGGCGTGGCGACTGTGTCTGCGATAAACCGGCGATGGGTGTGCCAATCCGACTTGCCTCGTGGCTGCTGCCCGACTTGGGCGGCGGTACCGGTGGTATTGAGTACATTTTTTTTTTTTTTGGGAGATTGTTTTTGAATAAAAGGAAAGCAAAGCAACTTCCTTAGCAATTGTGTTGGATGATCTGGAGGAACAAGTTAGTGAATGCGAAGCTACAGTCTGTCATTCTACTTTCTGCGCTCGTTGTTCCTGTCGCTACTACTGCCTGCGTCATTCCCCATCAGCTATCAATGAGCCCCACTAAAGCGAGTGCCCATAGTATCGCGTGGACTTACCCTGCAGAATTATCAGCCAGCCAAGACTAAACAGTTCGCTTCAGAAATACAAATCAATATCTCTGGAACTTTTAATCAAGTCCAGGAAAAAATCGAACCCAAAATAACAGCCAATGTGTCTGATCAAAAAAACAGAGTGGATATTCATCTTGATACTGTACATTGTTCTGGTGTTTGTTTCATGATAAGTAGTAGTTACACCTACTGGCCTAGAGCCCCTCATAAAAAAAAAAAATAAAAAAAAAAAAGAATAGAAACGTATCATCGTTTGCCAAAGCGCCAATCCAAACGTTGCCAAATTGTCCTCATCCATAAATCCCCAAACCAAATACCGTCTAACTGCCTGGCATATCTTGAGTGTTGAAAGAAAAGCTGGGTTCCTCCGCCGACCCGGCAGCAGCTTCTGGCCCAGCAATGTTGCCTCCAAGGAATTGGAAGCTGTCAGCGGCAAAATTGGTAGTTTGCGTATAAGTTTCAAAGGCATCCTAATGACGGTGGCATTTGCCTGTTAGCCTAACCCATCACCCCAAAGCAAAACAGCCTCTCATGCTCGGTAGTCTATCTGATTAACTTACCCAGTCAAAATTTACAGGGAAACCAGGCGCGTTTGTTGAGTTGGCGATGAAGGACGGAAAGGGAGAGGTTGAATTGTTGTTCATTTCGAAACCAGAAAACATGTCCATGTTCATATCGACTCCCATCGCTGCTGGTGTGCCGGATCCAAAGTTGCCAAATGCATCCATGCCAAACGGTGGCGGTGGTCGGTAAACTGTCCCGCCGGGGCTCTGGGCCGAATCCTGCGAGACTGTCGTACTCGGTGTTATCCCTGACAGCATCCCCAAGGTTACTGCTGCCGAGTGACCCTGCATCGTTCCACCCCTTACTGACGTCGCGCCGAATGGGTTATTTTCAAAACCTCTCGGTCCTGGTTCGCTGCTGACATCGGTTTCACGACTGCTCCCGGAAGATGGCGCTTGGTGACTCTTGATCTTCTCGAGCACGATGCGGATCGCGTTGGACGCCTTCCAAGCCTCCATCGAGCTATCCTTGAGCCCTTCCCAGACCTTCTGTGCCATCTCCAAGCTCTTTATCATCTCCGCCCGTTGCTGTGGCGTCCAGAAATGCTGGCTATGAGAATCGTGGCGCCCCTGGCTCGAGCTCCCCGCTTGGTTGTCGTAGTGAAGGTCCAGTCCGATAAGCATGGCCGGAAGCAAAAACTCCTTGGTCACGAGCGATGTGACGTACCACTTGAGCGACCGTAGCCGGCCATCTTGCGACTCGCGGTAAATTGTCTCCAGATGCCGTAGCGTATCCATGGATGCTTCAATGGCCGTTCGCCGCGAGTGGGCGTAGCGCGGGTTCTCTCGAGACCTTGGGAGGTACTTGCGGTGCAGGATGCAAAAGATCTTTTGCACGAGCACATCAATGTTGATGCGGGCAATGATAAGTGTCAGGGGATCGTGGGATTCATCCAGGGGTTGCATTTTGAGGTGCGGCGGTAGCTCCGCAACAACTTCACGCAGTCTCGCGTCCAATCGCAATATATCATCATACGACACTTGTCTGCTTACGAGTGTTGTTGCCTTTAGGACATTGCTCAATTCCTGGCTGAGCTTTGCTTTTGCAATCATGTACGCTATTGGGGTAGGCGTCGTCCGCGGTCGTGACGGCGGCAGAACCTTGGTTTCGGGTCCAAACTCTTCATCCAAGATGTTGTGAGGTAGCTCAGTGTCAAAATCATCCTCACCGATCATGCTTGGCAACGACACCTGTGCTGAGAACATGACGTCGCACATTTTTACCAGAGCCCATGCTCTTCGTCTCATTTCCTATATTCGGTAAACAATTGTGTTCGTCAGATCAACCCATTTCCAACCTGTCTATTCGGGCGAAGTGCTACTCACTGCTTCGAACGGCGTTATCGAGGGAAACCATTTTCCGTCCCGGTGGTATCCCATCCGGAATGCGATCCTTGTGATCACGGAGCTGACCAGCCACAGACCGAAGTCTGCGTCCCACCTCAAGGAGGATTCTCCAAACGCATATAAAAGCATGGTCTCTACAGTGTAGGCACAAGGCTTTGTGTAGTCGGCCGTGACTAGACATTGCACTGTCCGTAACCGGTCTGAATAATGTGCAAGAGAAGAATTAGCCCTAGCCCTTACATTCCTTGCAGTGACAATAGGGTCATTCATCACTCACATTCGGAAGCTAACTCAAGCGATCGACCCTTCCACTCGGCCGGCTCATCGCCAACCTTGTGATAACTCAACATGGCCAGGCATAGAATCGAGTACAACATTCCAATCCACATTATAGGCGTCTTTGACGGATCCTGCCAGTGACCACGGAGCATCGAATGGAAGGTAGGAGCATGTATAATGTTGACGGCGCCATCCATTGAGTTGAAATAACGCCCACAGAGTGTCAAAATACTCGACTTGGGCGGCAACTCTGCACGGAGTTCCACCTCAGTGGCCGGCGGAGCGCCGCAGAGGAATGTCAGTCCTTCCCGCGCCGACGCGGGCTTGCTTTGAAGTACTTTTTCGTAGCTGCTCTCCAGCTCCTTCTTGTGAGCGATGAAGTAATCCTTAACTTCGGAGATGCTAGCCAGAATGGTGTGCCATGACTCTGTGCCAATATACATGGCCTTGCCCTTCTCTGCGTCTACCTTTAGGACTCCCAGAGAAGTAGCCAAGCCGTTATCGATGTCACTTTCGTCGCCATCGTCATCTTCCATCATCTCGCTCTGTCGGTAGTCTTCTCGGTCGGCTCTGGCGGATGAGGTAACGCTTGCGCTCGTTGTCGGCGTGGCACCTGAGGCAGGTGCCCTTGAGCTCGCGGTCGAGGCAGATGCAGCGGTGCTTGCGGTAGCTGCTGCCGAGGCAACGGTATCCACGGCACCGCCGTTCATCAGTGCTAGTACTAGGCCTTCCAAACGGTCAATACGGTTCTGCATGTCATCTGGGCTAGTGGCAGCGCTTTGACTTTGGTTCTTTCTGCTGCGAGCGTTGGGTGTCGCGTATGAGCAATTGCCCGTATCACTACCCTCTCGCCTGACGCAGTTCCCACACGGGTGTGCCCTATCACACTTCCTGAATACGCGAAGATAGTGAGCAGAATGCAATGAGTACGTGCGGAGGTGGTGACATGCCCACTTTTTGGGATTTCTTACAATCTAGGCGAAGGTTAGCATTACTTCAAAATGGGGTCATAATCTGAGCATGGCCGAGGGCTGATGGGACGGCAGTGACTAAAAAGGCAAATTGGAACAATATGCGGTAGCCGGCTCATCGATCTAATTCAAGGGAAAACTTGAATTGCACAAAAAGTAAATGACTAACTTTCTAGTCCTGCAGGGCGTACAGCTGAGCGGGATTCGGTTCCTCTTCCGCACAACTCGAAACTGTTCCTCGGGAGAGTGCCCGCCCGAGGACGGCGTTGTAGAAGAAGAAGTAGGCGCCATGATGGGCGAGTAATATTACACCGAATAGACGTGTAACTTGATAATTCCGGGATCGAACAGGAGTTGTCGGCGCAGCAATGGCGACAAGAGGCGAGATATCGGAGTTTAGGATTCTCAAACAGAACCAAACAACCGAAGAGGTCGCTTAATTCGAGCCGGAGTTTGTTGCGGATTTGATATAAGTCAAGCGCCGGTGACTATCGGATATGACCGTTCAGGGGTCCTTATGTCAAGCGACCAACAGTATCTTGGAGATGGAACCAAGGGATATGCATGCCAATGAGTTTGGATGACGTCTGGTGGGATGTGCAGAAGAACCACGATCCCCCTGAACATACACCTCTCGCCGCGACGGCTAGCAGCGCGAAGGCGGGAGATCTCCGTCCTAAACTCTCCCTTGGCTGGAAGACACAAGGATCTTTAAGAGCTCTTCCAAGATGAACAAACACACGGCTGTTCAATAGTTCAGCTCACGAACCGTGTTCCCGCGCTGCCCTCTTACCTCCCCAGCTGACGTCAGGGATCAGGCAACCCAGTGAGCTTAGTCGCTATAGCCAGGACACTCTTCATACTCCGGGCAAGCTTCGACCATCGAAGGAGGAGTTGCGCGAGGCGATTTCTGCTTCAACGCAAACTGGCTTCCCGCCCCTCCTTGTGGCCACGATGTAGTGCGTGTAATGTAAGCTCAGTCTGTGCAGAAGAGCCTGGTGTACGGCGAGTGTCTACGCTTGACCGGCCCGGTATACGGGCTTGTCACGGTACTAGTTATGTTGTCGATGAAAGCCGATGTATACCTCGTGGGGACTTTCAAAAAAAAAAAAAAAAAAAAAAAAAAAAGGCGACGTGCCTTGTTGCAGGAGGTGGGACCAAATGGAGCGCGGGACTAGCTCTTCTCGATTGGTTTGCAACAGCGGCCGTGGGAGCCTGTTTTCTTCCCTCGATACATGTTAATCGCTCATCACCATGTAGCTTCTCCTGGTGAAGACCAAACAGCGCAGTGTCAACCGGTAGCAGAGCCCGGAAGGGATAGATAGTAGAGTATGGTTGTTTGAACTCACTGATATCGGTTGTGGTGGGCCCTTCAGGTAGCTGACTGGAGATGATATGATGCGAACGCCGTTGCGCCCATTTCTCCTCCCACTTTTGGGTTCGTTGCTTTTGCTGTCACCCTCTGCTGGGCATTCCCGATGGCGCAAAAGTGGTATAGTTTGTAGATGTAAGGCGGAATTGAGCGCAACCAGTCGGAGAGAGCGTTTGTCTCTAGGGCTTTTGGGCAAATAAAGACGATGACGGCAAAACCCAGAGCTAAGCAAGGGATGAGTCTTTCGGCATGGATACGGTCAAGGATTCAATTATGCCGTCGCAGCTTACGGTACGACCGTACAAAACTTGCATCGGCGTTAATGTCTTAAGCCCGCTAGCGGGGCCCTGCTCGACATCGTTTGGGTTCAACGCCCAATCAGTCAGTCCGTCCCCAGTTTTGGTACCTAGGCTTTCCAGGTACATACGAATTAAGGTAGACATGGAGGAAAGGAATGCCCCGCTTCTATGCTCGAAAGATAAGGTAGACCCTTGCCTAAACCCTTTCGCTGCTAGTCCGGGTGATGTTAGGTCCGCACTGTATTTGGTAGGTTGACGAAAAGGCCTTCCTTCCGTTTTTTTTTTCTCTCTCTTTACATGTATATATATATTATTGCTATTGCTATTATTACATGCGGTGACAATTTGTCAAGAAGCAGGCCCGCATAGATCTGGTCTAGACGTAACTAGTCTTGATGCCCCGTGAAAAATGACCCATAACGATTGTGCCGTAACCATATACAATTCAAGCTACTATGTACAACTGCCGCTTGCCCAAAACCTTATTGAGTATGTCCTAGGTGGTTTGATTGTCATACCAGGAAATGCTGCCGATTCGCCAAGGCTCATCCCTTGCCTAGGGAAGGTCCCTAGCGACGAATGCAGCTGCTTGTCAGTTTCGGCGATGACCGAGATTGACCTTGTGCCAAGCCGAAGAGCCAGCAGCCCTATGAGGTCTCGACAATGCAAAATATCGGATGTAAAAACCCCCTGCTTCACAACCCAGTATAGGCACCATGGCCAAATCTCGACTACTTATAGAGTAGACTTTGTTCCCGATAGGCTGAACATCAATATTTCAATCCCCTGCACGTGCAAACCACAACCGCAAAATACATTGTACGAATCTGAACAATAATTATTATCTAGCCATACATGCAAGGCATGCATTTGGAGTTCTCCAGTGAGTCCGATTTTAAGGCCAACACATTATTGACACTCTTCCTCCTCTGAACCTTTGAACCGCGATTAAGAATTTTGACTGGCTTTTTTTTAAATATTTTTATTTTGCTTTTTGCCTCTTCTCTTGTATCATTGTATGGTGGCCTACCCATGTTCAGTGGAGGTCCTACTTCCCCTTCACTCCGCGCGCATGGTACTGGTCAAATTATGTCAACTGTTTCGTGGCTAGGGTGTGTTGTATTGCTCAAGTGTCTATGATGCACCCGCAGCATCCGTGCTGGCCTTGACGCTATAGGCCTTGAAAAAGTCCGGGTCGTTTCCAATCTCCTCCTTGACCTAGAAGGTAGATTCATCGGTAAGTATGGATACCGAAGAGTGTTCACACATGTGGGGACATTCAGATACAGGAAACTCACTATATCGAGTCCGCCGACCAGCTCGCCATCCATCCAGAGCTGTGGGTATGTCGGCCAGTCTGCAAATTCTTTGAGGCCTTGCCTGACCTCGTCGTCGGCCAGGATGTTGAAGAAACCGTACTTGACCGAATTTTCCCTCAGCAGAGCGACCAGCTGCCTCGAGAAGCCGCACTGCGGCGCGCTGGGTGTGCCCTTCATGAACAGCATGACCGGTGCCGCCTTGACCAAATCCGCCAGTCGTTTAAACAGCTCCTCCTTCTGCTTCTCCGGGTCCTGAGGTGCAGCCTCGGCCTTGGCAGCCTCATCGCCAGCCGCCACCGGAGTATCTCCTGAGGTTGCGCCGGAGCCTGTGCCGCTAGTGTGCGTTTCAATCGCGGTGCGCACGCGCTGGGCGCTGTTCCCGCTGATGGACTCCAAGACCTTGCCGCCGCGCGAAAGAACGACGAAAGGAACCGCTGTGACGTCGTAAGTCTCGCTCACGTCACTCAAGTCCTCGGCGTCGAGTGATACCCATGAGGTCGTAAGAGGGTCGGTTACTGGGTATTCGGATGCCAGGGTCTTAAGAACCGTCGCCATTTGAGCGCAAGGTGGCGCCCATGGTGCATGGAAGTATATAATTTGAAGAGTTGAGGCCGGGAGTGAGGCCAGGTGTGCCTCCCATTCCTCCAAAGTGGTGATATCTCTGAGCGTTGACATTTCCGTTTTTGTTATGTTTCGAGGTGGGGTGGACAGGATGCTAGAGGATTAGTCGTGCGTGCGGAGGTCCTCAACAGTCGCGTCTTAGGAGCTGTCGTCGAAAGACAGATTCCAGAAGTTACGAAAACTCGCGATTATTTGTGTCGTGTGTACCTGGTGAGGCGAGAGGTTATCACTTTCCGAGTCGTGAGGTGTTTAAAGTGACGAACTGGGCCAGAGGCAAAAGCGTTGCTCCCGATAATCGGCGGGGTGGAAATTCGCAATCCAATGGCGTGCCCCTCATTGGCGGGCGCAAGGGGTAGAAATCAACGGCAGCGTCATTGCGATACTCTCACCCCCACAAATCCACGGGCTGGCCAGCTTTGAGATGAATGAATAGGTGGACAGCCTATTACAAGATCTTTCAGTCGTAAATGTGCCTGGAGGGTACCCTATAATTAAATTGTTTGGTACCTAAAATAGAGTTGTCGTAGATGTCTTACAGGCATTGATTGGTTTAACAAACCCGGGGACTCTGTTCGCTACTGGCGGCACTGCCGCTTCAACCTTCCTCCCAATAGCCTGATGGATCGGCATTTCTTAGGCCAAGTCACTGCATGATTGCCTGATCCGCCAAGCAGGAACAAAAAAAAAAAAAAAAAAAAAAAAAAGGCACACATGGGCGAGACCAGAAACTAAAAAGCCACACTCAGAGAGATATCCGTTAATCAGTATGATTGTGACTGTGGTCTAGTGACGCGATGACGGAGGAAGACTTTAGAATTTAGTCTGGGTCTAGTTCAATTAGTGTAGTTTATGCATGGCGATTACGACAGCACATCTGGATCTCAACAATGCATGTGCTGGTGACAGCATGGACGTGTTCTTCAAGGAGCGGAGGTCAAGGTGGCCGGCCGTTGGGATCTATGGATGTTTCTGTAGATGCAGTATCTCCGGAATTGGCAGTAATTGAAGAATGGTAACACTGTACAGTGAAGAAAGGAGACTTAATTTCTCCGGTAAGCCAAGCTCGTTAGTCGTAGGTAGCATTCCGGGCTGTGAGGGTGCGGCTCCTCGTCATTCACACACACCTGGTCACCAGGCAAACTGAAGGTTGGCCACTTGTACCCCACCCCGTCTCGTCTCATTGGTCTGGGCACGGTCATCCAACTCAACTCATCAGTCCTCGTGCCAGCCCGATTACCCTCCACTTCCACGACGGTTAACTTTTATCACTGAAACGGTTCCCTATTTTCTTCTCTTTCGCTCGCTGAAGAACCAATCTTGAGCTGTGCTTCTTTATTCAATTCGCTGACAACAGACCACAACTTGCTTGCTTTAGCGCTCAGTCATTCTCCAACCAGACAATCGTAAAGATGAGCGCTGCCGGTTACTACAACAACCAGGGCGGCCCGCCTCCTGGGCAGTACAACTCGCCTCCTCCGCCCCAGCAGGTATGCTATTACTATAAACTTAGCACTGGATCAAAGTCGCCCAGATGTGCAGTTTGTTAACAAGCCCACTTGCCTTCTTGCTTTAGGCATACTATCCACCTCAGGGCGGCCCTCCTCCCCAGGGCGGATACTACCAGCAGGGTCCCCCGATGCAGTATCAGGTTTGTTGCCACCACGGTTATGAAAAACGCCGGATAATCCGAGTGATATGCTGATGCTTCGTGTACATCGATTACAGCAGCATCCGCCGCCTCAAGGCCAGCCGCAAAAACAGAGCGGTGGCGCTGGTAAAGGCTGTCTTGCTGTAAGAATCAGCCCCTGTGGTGCAACCTGACTGCGCAGGTGTGATTTTCAGCCTCATTCAAACGCTTTGCTGACAATGGGTGGTGTTGATGCATAGGGTCTCTTGGCCGCCTGTGCATGCTGCATGTGCTGTGATTGTAAGTGGAGATTTGACTACCTAATCTTTACTGTAGAACAAAGACAAAGAAAAAATACATGTCAGTCTTGCTAACTCAACGATTCATCAGGCATTGAGGACTGTTGCTCTGTGAGTAGCCTCTGTACTCTATTCGGTCGTGCTGCCTTTACGCATGGTTGCATCTCCGCCGCAACAGCCCACAGTTCGCGTTCTTATCGTCTGTGCATTGCTAACCAAGTTCTTCATCTAGTGCTTCTTGGAATGTTAATCTTGGTCTTGTCAAAGGGAAGTTGTGAAGCGATTACATGGTTGTTTTTTGTATTTTGCACCCTATAGTTTGTGGTGCCTGAGCCGTGTCTTCTGGTCTTTCCAACCTTGTAATATCGTGATATGCATAAGGTTGGGCAGGGGTCCGGTTGGGAAATGGTCGAAATCCTCTCACAAATTATTAACACTATTTGAAAGGTATCCGTATATGAATGATATGGATACTATAAGTGCCTGCCCTAGTTTAGTCGTCGTTGAATTTACAAATTCTTGGCGTTTGACGGTCGGCAACCTGTGCCGAACCCAGTTGTGCCAAGGCTGGCATAGCCACATAGTATTGGAGTTTTGGTACTGTTGGATCCGGTATTGTAGGGCGCATTGCTTTAGTCCGTATGGCCGGGAAAATTGCTCGCTACGCTTTGAAGACCGGGCATCTGCGGGTTTTCCGTCTTGGATTAACGTGCACTTTCTGGTGTTTTTGAAGTGAGGATCTGCATATGCAAGTATAAGAATCTTTGACTCCAAACACATACCTATGTATGGGAGCAGCATCCAAACCTGTTGTTTTATGTTTATCTCGCTACAGGTCTCTCAATATACCAATAGGCATGATTGTACTACATACCTCACTACCTATCGAACCCTACCCGCCCCGACAGGTTAGCATCCTCCGTAGGGGCCTAGCAAAACTTATTGCTAAGTCTAGCATCATAAACTTGTTTGTACTATATCTAACAACAGACATCCAAAACTATGTATCGTCGACACAAATATTTCTGTACATACTTATCTCGGCCAATTCAACATCTTACAACCTTGCCTTACGAGAACAATGGACAATGCCCACGTCTCGTTGGGTATTCTTGGAGTGTGTTGGTGATCAATGTTTGAATCCAATGTTGGTAAAGATAAGTACCTAATCTTTTTTGATCCCTTCCGCATAGCCTATTGGAGAAGCTGTGTCATTTGTCAGCGGCGTCAATCCGCGCGGCTGAAAAAAAAACCCCCCCGTCAAGTGTGACACGGCGGTATCTTGGGTTGACGACTACAGCCCAGGACCGCCCGTTCCGCCCGTTCCCCTCGGTAGCAACCTCGAGGGGGCTCCTGAACCAATAGTAAGGCATGAGCCCCTGACTCCCGCTGTTCCAGCCTGCCATGGTGCCGTCGAACGCGCGCAGACCATCTATGCCACCATTGTAGCTCTCCGGCCTTGGTAATGGCCGCCCGGCCATATAACAAAATGCCTCTGTGGGCAGCCTTGTCTATCATTAGATCAATAGCTACGGCTATGAATTCGGACCAGTGTAATGCGCCTCCAAGCCTCGGCTCGCCAGCGCGCAGGATATTGATCTTGGTAAAATCCTTGTGAAGCCATACCATTTGACGTCGTCCACTTTGGCAAATGCTTGACAGCGGGCCCGCCAACCCGGAAGAGCGCCATGCCATCGGCAACGGAAAGAAAATCCATGTAGCCATGTGGGAGCGTAGAGCCTTCAGTCAAGTGGGCTCCCAGCATGGCGAGCGCCCTGTCGATGGCAGCCCTCACCTTGGCTTTGGGGTTCTCTAGGGCGTCAAGGACCGCACCAGGCAATGCTCGCGTGATCTGGCGCCACATTGCCGGGAGCATGCAACCATTTCTGTCTGGTTGGCGAAACTAAAATGATCGCAGAATTCGTGAAACTCCCCGGTGCAATCGCGACATCGGTGGCAAGCCGGAGGTGGATGTCGAGGGAAATAATCAGCCCGGTGGACTTGTGGAGGTGTAGAAACGGGGCAATGCCGTTGCGCCACCATACTGCCATATGCTTATGGAGTATGCTCACTGCGTCGTTAGGGTTCGTGATATAAGATACTGCCTCTCATGCTACTACTGTTCGACAAGCTTGATGCGCTCATCTTCATAGACGTCAGGAAACGACTTGTTTCTTTGCCGTATCGACATCCACAGATCCACGGCTGATTGAAGCGCTCCAGCCAAAGCGCCCGGCCGGCCTCCTCAGGTTCCTGCGAATGAGCCTCGGAACAATCCTCGGGCGGAGCCCAGTCGGGCCAGGAAGAAGACGCATAGTACCTCGGCAAGCTTGATGCCTCAAAAAAAATTGCATCTCTTTGCCTAAGGGCAAATGTGACGTAAGGCAGTAAGCATACGTTGACCATAAGGAACTGCTACGAAAAGCCCGGCCAATGCGCGCTATGCAAGTTTTGGTCCTCGTCTGTCCAGGTCAAGATTTTGCTTGCCTTACCTAACAAGTAATACTCACTTGGCAATAGCGAGCTTCGACATGCTATGCAGTCATCAACTGTAGCCTGGGATGTTGAGATGCATATCAGAAACACCATCAATATTTATATCCATCCCAGGTTTGTTAGCGGCGCAGCAGCCACCTGCCCCGTCATTTGAGTGATTGAGGGCCGCTAAAGTAGCAGCGCTAAGCATGAAAGAACATGGATGAGAGCCATGCCTTAAGCTCGTTTGTATCGCCCTATCTCCTGAAAGCTGTAGTTTGAATCTACTCCGTGATGTACATCGTACCAAATCGACCAAAGCCGTGGAGTGGGGGTGGTGCTGTTTAGGTAGGTTGTCCCTAAAAATGGCCGGCTTCAGGCCTGAATTTGCCTACCAAAGGGATCATCCAATCACAATCGGTCTGCCAGCCCCCACTAGGTTACGTAGGTCGGGCAGCGTCTTGGCCCCTGGAAAATCGGGCCCCGCTTCTTGCTTTGGTCCCAGGTGCCAACAAGCTCACTGAGGTAAGGTATGGTATGCCCGCATACGACCCAAGCTTGCACAGCCATCATTGGATCCTCCACCTCCCTCCGTCATCAGCGATCTTGCCAATTCTCTAGCTCGCTTACTTTCTCACTCAACGCCAACAGTACTGCAGACGAAGCTCTAGGACTGGCCCATAACCTTTAACCAACCGACTTGTTTTCCTCCATCAAAAATATATTGATCGCAACGCAGTCAGGACGCCGTCGTTTTCGAGGCAAAACCCTCAACAATGGCGTCATTAAACCTTTCTATAAACGGCCCCTCGATCAAGAGCAGCTACCAAGGCGTCGTCAACGGCCAGCTCTCGTCCTCAAGCTCCCCTACATTTGCCCAATGGGCTCTATTCTCTGTTCAGGCGCCGCTTTTGAATGCTTTTCAGGATAGCGGCTCAAAGGAAAGCGTCCTCAAGGTCGAGTCCAAGGGCGGTAAGTAGTTTATGAGCCCTTCGATTTACTTTCCTCGGTCTTGAGGCTTTGTGTACTAACGCTTGCCCTCTGTCTTATTTAAATAAAAGATGGCGAACTTTCCGAGCTTCTTGAGGACTTCAACGAGGGCCGTATTCAGTTTGCGTTCGTCAAAGTCAAGGACCCAAACTCGGGCCTGCCCAAAAACGTGCTCATTGCATGGTGCGGCGGAGGCGTCCCTGAAAGAACCAAAGGCTACTTTACCAGCCACCTCGCCGCCGTTTCCAAAGTTCTGCACGGATACCACGTCCAAATCACTGCCCGCTCTGACGCGGACTTGAGTCCTGAGTCCATTGTCCAAAAGGTCGCCGATGCTTCTGGCGCCAAGTACACTGCCGGTGGATCTGCCCCGTCCCCAGCCCCTGCCGGTGGCCCTCCTCCCGTCGCGAAGAAGCCAGTTTTCACGCCCAAGACATCAAGCGGTGCGGGCTCTTTTAACCCGCTTGTTGAGGCTCGACGGAGAAAAGATGAGGATGTGGATGCGGATGGTTGGGGGGCGGATGCACCTCCCGTTAACCGGACCGAGATTCAAAGAGTTGAATCAGCCTACAAGCCTACCAAAGTTAACATGGCGGAGCTGGTAAAGCAGAAGCAGGAACCGTCGAGGTTTAACGGTGGTGGTGCCGCTCAAGATGACAGGCCTGAGGTGGTCAAGGGTGCCTATCAACCTGTAGGCAAGGTCGACATTGCAGCTATTCGAGCCGCGGCTAAGGAAAAGCAGGACGACCGACCTACCGTCGTGAAAGGTGCGTATGAGCCCGTCGGTAAGGTCGATATTGCAGCGATCCGCGCCAAGGCTCAGAAACCCGCAGCCGACGACAGCGAAGACAGACCAAAGACACTGTCGGAGCGGAGCAGTGCGTTCTCTGCGCCGCAATCTGAGAGGCTGTCATCTTTGCCCAAGCCAAAGGTGGCCAACAAATTCTCCGGGGCATCTTCGTTCACTGGCACGAAAGCACCAGTCCCTGGTGCATTTGGCCTCGCTTCTCCCTCGGTCTCGGTTCCCGCCCCGCCTCCAGTTGGTGCTGCCAGCCGTACCTTTGCCGACCAAGGAGGCAAGACTCCTGCGCAGCTCTGGGCGGAGAAGAAAGGCAAACAAGGGCTTACGCCTACCTCTACGGGAGCTCCGGCGCCAGGCCCTGCGTCCCCTGTGGCCGCCCAGAAGAGCGGTGGTGGTGGGTGGCAGAGCGGTTATCAGGGCAAGAGCTGGGGCACTGTGCAGACGACCAACTTTGGGCGCGGTGGCGCTGCGGTTGTTGAGCAGAGGACCGGTGGCGATGTCCAGGAACCAGAACGTGAGCAGGAGAGGCCAGCGTCACCCGCTGGTGTGTCGTCCATTCGCGATCGCTTTAAAGAGGCTCCTCCCATGGGCAGCGCCGCTCCAAACGCGCCCAAGGCTCCCGGAGGGGGTGATCGCAGTGTCGATGAGCCCACTCCTCCGCCTCCAAACATGTCAAACCGCCCAGCCGCCCCTGCTGGGGGTTTTGCACTCCCAGGCCTGCCACAACGCCCACCTGAGCCGGAAGAAGAGGAAGAAGAGCCCGAAAGGTCTCCGTCGCCCCCCCGCGTTGCGATGCCTGTTCCCCGCGGACCCGAGCCCAAGATCGAACCGCCAGCCCCAGAGCCGACCATCCCAGCCCGTGAAATTGAGCGGGCTCTTCCCAAAGAGGAGGATCTTGAGGAAACACACGATACCCAGGCACGAACGGCAGCCACCGCGGTCGCTGAGCAGCAGTTTGGTCAGGCTCAAGTCGCAGCAGGTCAACCATCCACAGGTGGAGGAAAACGTGCATTGATTCAATACGACTACGAGGCGGCCGAGGATAATGAGATAGAGCTTGTGGATGGCCAATACGTCACCGATATCGAGATGGTGGATGAGGACTGGTGGATGGGTACAAACTCCCGGGGAGAGCGTGGACTGTTTCCCAGCAACTATGTCGAGCTTGTCGAAGATGACGATGCTGGCGCCGCTGCGCCACCGCCACCGGCGCCTGCTCCAGCACAGGCACAGGCTCCTGCTGCTGCCCCTGCCCCTGCCGCTCCTGCTGCCCCCGCTGCTGCACAAGCACAGGGGGCGAAGGGCCCCACGGCCACAGCTCTGTACGATTATGAAGCCGCGGAAGATAATGGTAAGATGATTTCTAAAACCTTTACACAAATGATTTATGTGGAGTAAAGTTACTAACTCGAAACTCACCGTCTCCAGAACTGAGCTTCCCTGAAGGAGCAAAAATAGAGAACCTCGAGTTCCCTGACGAAGATTGGTGGTTCGGACATTTCCAGGGCAAGTCAGGCCTGTTCCCTGCAAACTACGTAGAGCTTGATCAGTAGATCGAAGCTGGCGAAGCAAATTGAACGGTATCCGGTAAATATACCCAGCTCGAATTGCGGAGAACTTTTAGCCTTGCGGTCTTATGAAAATCACAAAGCACAAGATTTGATGGAGTCGATATCGCGTTGGGGTGATCCCCATTCCAACCCAAGTATGGTGGTGTCTAAAATAGCAGATTTTGATAGCAGTTGCTCGATCTGGACTATAAAATAGTCAATTTGTTTGTTTCTCGCCAGTGTTTACTTTGTCTCGTTGGAGGTTGGTTATTCACGCAGCGATTGTAGTAAATTGCAGGAATTTCCATGAGATCTAGGCCCAGTCTGGTCGCAGGTCTAACGCGGATTCATAAACAAAACAAGGGTATATAGTTACACGGACAGATTGCAATCTAGCTATCATCCAGGGATGTAAAAGAAAGTTATGACGAGCCATGTTCAGCCTTTTGAGTTTATGGGTATCTAAAACCATGAAATAACCCCTAAGAACTTGATTGACAGAGTAAAAGTAACATCCCAAAGAAACCCAAAAAGATGAAGACAAGAAAATCGCTCAACGCCTATGAAGTCTCGCAGAGACCATGTAAGAAACTATGCTAAAGTGTGGAAGCAAAACTAATAAATACGCCCTTCTCAAGCTTTGACGGTCAGCTTCATAGCCTTGACGGTCTTGGTCCAGTACTCCTCGCGCTTCTTCCACTCGGAGTCCATGGTGTTCTCCTTGACCCCGACGCAGTTACTGACGTAGTCGACCCAGCCCTTGCGGGTGCCGGTCTTGATGCCGTTGCGGTCTGCCTCGGAGCACTTGTTGCGGAGGAACCAAGAGCCCGAGGCGAAGTTGGTCTCATTCCTTTGCAGGACCTTGAGCAGACTCTTCATCTGGTCCTTGTTGAGGGTGGCGGCGTTGGGGGCGTCCTTGACGATCTCGCTGACCTCCTTGGCGATGGCGGGCAGCGACTTGGCGAATTGGAAATTGAACTATCATGATATGGTCAGCCTCGGGCAAACAGGATATGGTAGAAAAAAACAAACAAGAGAAAGAGGACTACTGCTTACATCTGCGCTTTGCATGTTGGAGGTGCCCTTGAGAGGGAACTCCTCGGCGTGCTTGGCATCGGCCGGAGCTCTGTACTTGAACTGAGCACTTTCGTGGACCGTCAAAGAGATAACGGCCGCCATCTCCCAAGGGCTCTCGTGGAAGTTGTAATCCCTCAGAGCCTCGGCGAGCAGGGGGGCGACCTGCTCGGCGGTCGCACACCCGGTGAGCTCAGGAGCGCAAGACTTGGAGTCTGGTGCAATATCCAAGAGAGCAGGCACCGCCGCGATGCGCTCAACCTTGGGCTGGTCCTTGGGCTCATTGCGGGCGTATATGTTTCCCGAGGGCGCGGCGGCGGCGGCGCTGGCGAGAAGGCCGATGGCAAGGAATGCTGTGGGTGCACGCATCGTGTACGATTTGGGGGGGAATATTAAGTAACAAAAAACAAGAGATGAAAAACAACAACAACAACCAAAGTACAGAAAATTCAAATATAAAGTCAAATCAATCAAGACAATGGGATTGCAAATATAAAAGTGAGGTGGCTAGCTTGTAAATATGAAGAGTTGCTTTCCTTGGCTTTTGTACCTGGCGTTGGGTATAAAAGAAGCTTCAGGGGTGGTGCTGGCTGCATAAGTTGGTGGGAGGTAAGACGGCGATCTTTGACGATTTATACCGCTGACAATCAAGGACGCCCCTTGGATTACGAAGCAGGGTTTCTTCAAAGGAGGGAGAAAGTAAAATTAGGCTTCGGGCAGTGATGTGGGACACAGGTGGTGAGAGAATGTTTGCCTGTTTGTCAAAAGGGGGATTGATTATTCACACCCGAGGACCCGTCGTTCCAGCGGCTGGCGCCTACTGTATAACTGGACAAAGACAAAAAAGGATCAAGTACGATCGAACAGACTAACATAGGATACGGAAGGGATGTGCGTTCTGACAATGGTAGTAAGCAGGGATAACTGAATCCCAAATAGGACAAAATGGGACCACTACAGCCTCTAGGCGCCAGCCACCATGGCCTCCGACCCCAGTCAGAAAATGGTCTCCAGGGGGCTGATGGATTGATAGCAGCAAATTCTTGCTCGTACAACAAGTCTGGACTGGCCGGCGATGACTTTTGGTCGGTAGTGTGGTTTCGAAACAATGTGAATTTATTGGTTCAGTACGACAGAACCAATTGTTTGGTCTCGAGGGCGGTAAGGCCGGCAAGCACTAAGCAGAACGTGTGGGGATGGCCTAAAAATCGCCCACTTCTCCACAGCCCAGCGGCGTTTCTCATCCACAGCTTGGTTGGTGGTTGTGGACGTCGTAAGCAGAGCGGGAGAGCGGGCTGTGTGAGGCTAAGGGGTGGGCAAGGCGGGAATCAACTCCCTCCCATCGATAATGCAAGGAAGGATCTTGATGCCTACGACCTGTGGAGTTTGCTTAAATCAAGGAGACAAGAACCCCGTTCGCTCATCGTCTGGTGAAAAGATTCCGATCCGCTGGTTGTGCTACTTGCTTTACCTTTACAGTGCTTTACCGTGGCTAAGACGCCTGCCTATCGTTCCGTCTCATTTGTAAAAAAGCCAAGCTGACTGCCGCACGTCAACATAAGGTGGCTTGGCGGAAATCCACCAAAATACGTCGTTACATTGATGCCTATGGCTGTTTAGGCTCCACAGACGGCTGTCAATGATAGCTTAACTTGCTTAGGTAAATAATTACAGGCCGTTCGGACCACTTTCACACAAAGCACAAAGATTGAACTCTCATGGGTCAATTATGCCAAGCAAAATTTGTGAGTCGACATGGACCTGGTTGCGGAGCGCTGCAACTTTTTCCAACAACAACATCAACAACAACAGCATTTTGTTCGTACTCATCAAAACATCGTAGCCTGCAACGCCCGCCTAAGGCTACGTGTTGCATTGCGTTGCACCAGCTGATCCCAGAGATACAATCTCGCATAATTTGTCTTTCACCTTCTCCAGGTGTACAATCACAATCTCTTTTGCTCCCCAAAGTCTGACTCTCATCAGGAAAATCATCCATCCATCCAGTCGGCAGCCGTCTTGTGTTGGCAGTCAGTGGTCGAAGCCGTTTTGTCTTGCGCCCTGAACTCTCCAAAAACTTTGCCCATTGGCTTTCCAACACGTCACCGAACAACTTTTTTCACTTTGGAAAAAGTGCTTCCCAATTCAGTTCCCTCTGCATTCGTGGCGAGCATTTGCTCAACTGCACTAGCTCTATTTCGTCCCGTTCCCTTGTGCATACCCCAATGCCCGCTTCCCTAAAGTCTGTTCTTGATTTGGAGAAGGAATTTCCGTGTCACCATCTCCATGCATGACCCCACAGCCTCCTCTGGCAGTTCTTTTAGCCCAGAAACGCTGGCAACGTCCGCAGCTTGCGATGCACAAATGACTGTAGCTGCAGGCCCTGACAAAACCAGCCTGCATTCCGATGGTACCGACGAGATGGGCAGCAATAGTTCTATATACAGAGACGGCCTAGATACCACAGCGACGGATGCTTCCTTTCACTCCAAATCTGACTACAGCATTCCCGAGAGCCCATCCGCCGCAGACGAACGAACGAGCGACCCGAGCCGACAACACGACCACCCTCACGATCCCCAAGAACAGCCGTCCCGCAAACGAAAAACGGACGACCGACAAGGACATGGAGAATCGAAGCAAGATGACAAACCTGAGGCTGAAACCACGGCGGACAGATCCAAAAAGGTGAAGCTGGATTCGATTACAGGAACACCTGCTCCTGCAGTGAAGCGACCCCTTCCACTGGACCGCTCTCTTCTACCTGCTGAGATATGGCATTATATCTTTACTTTTTGTCCCCCAAAAACTCTTGGAAACCTCATGGGTGTCAACAAGCTGTTCCACTCATATCTCGATCCTTCTTCATGTATTCCCTCAAAATCTCAGGAGTCGCCCACGACTCTGGGTCCCGCCGCCGTCTTGAAGCCAGACTCATTATGGAAGGCTTCAAGGCGCGCATTTTGGCCCTGCATGCCTGCTCCTCTCAAGTCTATGTCTGAACTTGACATGTGGAAATTGGCATGTTCTTCAGCTTGCCATCACTGTGGCAAGCGTGCCGGCGATGCCGCCCATGCAACAACAGAGTCTTCCCCTGGACCCGGCATGGACCGTGTTGCCGTTGTGTGGCCGTTTGCAACTCGAACATGCGGACCCTGTCTTGTTAAAAACTCCGTCAAGGTTTGTATCTTCCGTTTTCCAGACTTCTGCGACGCTGTCTGACTATTTCACAGGAGATTGACCTGCTCCTGTCTTCCTCTACTCCATCGGCTCTTATGGTTGCGATTCCGTTTGTATTGTTGACCGACAGGCTGGATGCATACTCATTCTCTATGGCCGAGCGTGGGCAGCTACCGAAAGAAGCACAATACACCAAGCTCTTTTGGAAAGAATGCGTGGATCGGCTGAAGGAAGAGTTCTTTGAAGTCAAGGCGTTAGGTATGGCCACGACAGAGGAGTGGCTGAAAGGTCTTGAACGCCGTGGAGTCGAGCTGCAGCAAGACTCTTCAAGATGGGAGAATTATGCCATTTCCGGTGGCATCGATAGGCTACGGTCTAAGCTTTACATTGGTTACGAGCCGGAGTCTGTCCAAACCTTGAGCACCTCTATGCCCAACCAAACTCATATCTCCAGATCATTCAGTTCGCAACCAACCGTCACTTCAGTGGCCAGCTCAGGTAAGCTAGGATCGCGCGAGGTAATCCCAAAACAAAACCGGAACATCAATTAATAAGTCTTGTGCCGACATAGCTGTTGCAACAGGACTTGCCTCGCTTCCCCCTCGCACCAATATTGGGTCCAAGCATGAACGAACCCGGGAAGAGGTGGCAGAGCTAAAAGCTGCACGGAGAGTTGAGATAGAGCGGCGCGCAGCTTTACTGGATCCGCCCATGCAGCCAAGCTTGCTGGTACATATACCATCATTCCAAGCTGCCACGCAGATCATCACACCGCTGGATGACAGCAGTTGGGAGTTGCTCAAACCGCGTCTGCTTGCGCAAAGGGCAGATGCCGAACAACGCGAGAGGGAGGCTGCTTTACAGGCCACTTTGCAGCAGGAGTTGGCCGAACGCCGTAGGGCTGCAGACGCCAATAAGGACGACGAGGCGTCCGATAGCGACTGGGATGAACTACAAGGCCCCCTGCGGGCTCGAATCTCGCGTTACGCTGACGAATTTATAGAGAAGAATTGGGACGACGGCGATAAGGTTTCCAAGGACATGTGTGGAGAGTTTGCAGCTAGCGTGCTACTACATGTCCGGAAGCAGTTTTATGCGGATGTTGCCAAGGATGCCGCCGCTGCGAGAGCACTTGGAAAGGAACCAACTGTCGACCCGCCGAAAGGCCCCTTTACTCAGAAATTGACGCTGGAGAATATGAAATGGATCTTTGACGTCAAGATCAGACCGCATACAGAATCGCTCAGGAAGGAGCTTTTTCTGTGTAACGGCTGCGACGCCAACTTCAAGTACTACGGGTTTGAAGGCGTGGTTCAACATTACGCGGCCAAGCACACTGGTGCACTCAGTCTCGGGAGCATAGTGGTCTACTGGCGTGCCGAGTGGCCAGAAATTCCGCCTTTCCGCCCGAATCCCCGAGCAGCTCGGCAATCGTACAATCAGGCACAGGCGCAAATCGCTCAGCAGCAGAAGAACGGTCAAATGCGCCATGGCTACCCTACCTACCAGACTCCGCTGCCTTCAGTTCCTCCGCAACACGGACCTGCGTACCCCGTCCCTCCGGCTGCTGCACCTTATGTTGCACCACTTTATCCAGAGCCCTACCAGGGTGGTGCTCCGGGGCCATCGTACGTGCTACCGAGCTTTGGTCCAGGCCAGCAGGTGTACGGTCCTCCGGCATATCAAGCACCGCCGGGTCCTTATCATGCACAGTACCCTGGGCCTCCTGTACCTGCCCCTGTTTACACGCCTTCAGGATATGGTCCGGCCCCTCCCAGCATTGCACCACCTCAACCCGCTCCACAGCCACCTGCAGGAGGGTACAGCCACGGCCATGGCGCTTATCAAAACAACCCTGGCTATGTCTATGGTGGCGGCCAGCCGGGGCCAGATCGGTATCGTGTCCAGCTGGAAGAGATGGCCAAGCTTTCCCGTGAACTATGGAATTCGACTTCGAGTGTTAAAGACCTACCCGGAAGTGCGAGGTTGCAGGCTATCATCTACCACATGGCGAAACGGTTTCACGCTAAATTTAACGAGCCTGCACCGCTTACCATGTTCATCGATGGTCTGTCGGGCAACAAGGACATGAGGCCAGTTCGAAATGTCAATGGCCTGCTGTGCAAGCTTTGCCATACCGGTTACGTCAATCCACCGCCAACAGAGCAGGATCGCAAGTCGTTCTCCATGCCCCAGCTAGTCAATCACTTCCAGAGCAGGCATGTTGAGCCAGCCATCGCCACGGGTCAGCATACTCCTGTTCCTGAGTGGACCTCAGACATGATACTCCTTCCCGACCTCGCTGGAATGCAAGCCCTTCGCCGATCTGCCAGTAGCGACAAACAGAAGGAAAAACTACTTGGCGAATCGCTGCCTCAGATATTCGAAGCTACCGCTCCTCACAGTAACAATTCTCATCCACCACGAGAAAGCCGCTGGTTGAATGCCCCTGAAACCCACAACTCGCTGCAGGATGCATCGCTCGATAGGCGTGGCAAATTGTACGACTCGACGTCTTTGGCTGATGATTCGCGGGCAACGAATGGTCACGCAAATGGAAACAAGTTTGGTGCCATTGGCGATGGGGCTCCCAAGTCTTCCCATGGCACTCAATTGCAACAAGGGCAGGATGGAAGGAACAAGAAAAAGAAGCACGGCAGCAAGGGTCACAATTGTTCCGGCACCTACCGGCCTGCGGATGACTGGGTTGCACGAGCCAACCCGGGCGGGGCCAAGGCCTATGATTCCATTTATGGTGATGAGGATTCACACCGCCAGGGCGACGAAGTTCGTGCCATGTGGGTAGCTGACAGGGAACAATCAGTTTCTCGTGAAAGGCCAGCACAGATCGGCCCGGAACTTGAAAACGGCACTATCAAGCCTCACGGTCAACTTCGCCAGAGCATGTCACTTTCCAGGCCCTCACTGCCTAGCAAGCCTCCCACCCAGGGGCTAATTCCCAGCCCTAGCTTCCGACAACAGCACCAACCACCTGCGCCGCCCGCGCATCAAGCACCGAACGCTTTTGAGCGAGAGGGCTCTGACCCGTTGGCGGCACTGGAACTTTACCTGGACCAGGAGCGTAATCGCGCAGCTGCCAACATGAGCCAGCAGCCCGCCACAAAGTCATATGGCGACGACCCGCGCAGGGACTCGGACACATATACGGGGCCCCAGACGCAGTATCGGCGTTATAGCAGTGGACGGGCTGATGAACGACGTAGATCTCGATCTCCTGGTCCGAGGTTTATCAGGTACGCTGACGAGGCTCCGCCTGAACATTATCGGGAACGAAGCCCTCCACCCCCACATGGAGAGCCGCCATATGGTCATCGAGCTAGTCTCTCGCAAGATTTGCCACCTTATGACCGCGTGCCGCCAATGGCCTCTCGCGAGTACTACGGAATCCACGAGGAGGAGCGTCGCTCCCGCCCACCCGTCGAGTACGAAACTTACGAGCTCATCAGGGCTCGTGACGCACAGGGTGAATACTACATAAGACGACCAGTAATAAGGCGGGGCCTCGAGCCAGACTTGTACCACGCTGGCAGCAATGCTCGCCCACCTGCGGCCGAGAGACGTGTGTATCGCGAAAGTAGCTACCCTGCCTACGACAGGCTCGCAGGTGCAAACTATCACCCATCCGTATCTCGCCAATCAGCGCACTCGATTTACGATTCACGAGGGCCAGCGCCTTTTGTCAGACAGGAGCCGGCTTCTCACCCTCGTCCGGATACTGGATTTGCCGAGGAGTATGACCCTCGTTACCCATCAGCCCCGCCTCCGCCTATTGGTTCAGGCCGGCCTAGATACATGTGAAGCAGTTAAATTGCAACGGAAATGATGTACTCCCGGTCGTTGGGACTGCTCTGCGTGGTGCTTGTCTGCGAATGAACATTAACTTGAGACTGAAGGAGGAGAAAACCGTTCAAGGACTACGACAGGTATTTTACCAGTGGTTATCAGGATACCAGCCGAAACAGAGGAGGAACGATGTACAAGAGATAAAAATGTACTTGTAGCCCTATATTGGGCCAACGAAGCGCGTAATTCCTAACTATAATGTAAGAGAAGAAGCATCGGCTCCTGCAGAATGCATGATCTCAATACGAAGTTTTAATTGATTCAGAATAATACACGACCATGCGAATCAACCAACTAGGGTCGTCTATTGGTGGGAGGGGATATGATGACTTGACAGCAAAAACATCCACCGGATGTGAATTATCTCCTGATATCCACAGCACAACACGCATGACATCTGATCAGGCAACTGATCACAAGCCCGCGGGAAATATCGATGAGCAAAGCCGAATATATACACTCAAAAATGACACGCCGGTTGATAGGATGTAAAACCACCGGTTTTCTCAAAACGCGAGCGTTGGTAATAAGACACAGAGATCAAGGAGGAGTCTGCGTGAGCTCAACAGTAAAAGGGCGTAAGCTTGAATTACATTGCTCCATAATGGGAGAAAAACAAAAGGAGTTGTGTATATGGTAGAAACATGCCATGCCACCCCCAAGGAGAGAAAAAAAAAACACACGGGGTGGCTGCAGCTGAAATGCGGAAGACAAACCTCGGTGGCGTCCCTGTCCCCCAAATCAGCAAACTTGAAGTCCTCCGAAAAGCTTACATGTACCAAAGTAGGCAGATAGGTTAGGGACCGAGACAGGTTGCCTAGGCACCTAAATCTACTTTGCTTGGCACCCTTCCCGCCTTCCATATACCACCACCTCTTTTTATCCCCTGTATTTACATTTAGTCCAACATGGCGCAAACGGCTTCATCATACCACCTCCGAAATGATTTTCGCTGCCTCGCGGTATGTTTGAAGGAGCTTCTCACACTTTTCGCGCTCCTTGACAACACCATCGTCCTCGTAAAGCAGCTCCTCAAACAAGGACTCCTTATACAGCTCACTCACCAACCGGTTCTGCACTACGTCCTTGCAGTGGTTCACCAGTAGGTGCATGATGGCCTTGGGGACCGTGTCCGCAATCGATTCGCGGACAATGTTGAAGTAAGACGAGATGAGTGCACGAATGAGCTCCGTCTCCATGGCCTCCCTGTCAGTCAACGCCGGCTCTCCACTGTGACCCTAGATTGGTTGAAAAAAAGCTATGGTCAGCATTCCGAGGTGCGCAAGTTTACTATCGTGGTAACAATCCTGCTCCCCAGGAAATCAAAGAGCCGAGATGAACTCACAAATGGCTGTGCAAACGAATCACCACCGCCAGGTTCCAAGCCGACTTCCTGCTCATTATCACGGTAGGAGGGTTGAATGGGCGACCTCAACATCCTGTCCTCGTTCCTCCGTGCACTTGGGGCGAGGCCAGAGTGCGAGTTTTGCGCAGCATGCCTAGGTGCCGAAGGCTGGCTTGTTGGCAGCCCTCCAGGTCCGTCCTTTCCAAAGAAGTATGTCAGGAACGAATCCTTGGCGTTGCCTAAGCCCTGGCCATTGAATCGCGCGGGTGATGCCGAACGACCCATCCCATTCAGGGTCGACGCAATACCGCCTGCACTGTTCTCCCGGACGCCTGGGGACAGACTCCTGCCCGCCTTGGCGACCTGCTTACGAAGCGCTGTGCTTCCCGCATTTTCGCCACCGGCTACACTTGCCGTGTCATCTTGGTCCTCGGCGTTCTCACCGTTTCCGAGCTCCTTGAGCCGCCGCTTCTCTCGCCTCTCGCGCTCCTCCAAGATGATCTTCTTCCGTTCCCGCTCTTGCTTCTCGCTAACAACATTGCTCATGGCCGCCGTGGCACCCAGGAAGTTGGGGTGGTTCGTGTTTATATATGCCCTCTGGATGGAAATGAGCGATTCCACGTATGTCGACGCTGGCCCCAACCGTTCCCTCAGCAGGTCCGAGACAACCTCAATCAGCTTAGCCTGCAGCCTGGGGAACCGCGAGAGCTCCGTAGAGCCACATGTGTGGCAGATCTTGATGAGCTCCTCGTAAACCAGCTCAACACAGCGCTGACTCGGCATTTCGAGAAGCTTGATCTGAGGCTTCACGAGGAGATCAAAGGCCAACTCTGGGACAAAAAGACTCGGGCGAGGACCAGTCGAGTTTCGTATGGCAGTGCGAATATCCAGGGCTGTCAGATTGGATGTGGGATCTATCGACTCGAGTGAGCTGCCGAAAACAGAGTTGAAGATGTAGTAGATCCTGGCTCCTCCGCAAAGCTCCTTGGTGGAGATCTCGGTCGAGGTACCATCGATGGAGGAAATGAAGGACGTGGCAAAGCGCGTCATCAGCTGGAGGATCAGCGAACCACGGTGTTCCTTTCCGTGGAAGTGCATGTCACCGTAGCTAGCCAGCTCCTGTTGCGTTTGTCCCATCAGGGTGTTGAGTCTTGCCTTGATGTCTGGCAACCGGTCTCGAATGTGCGCCATGAGCGTTTGGTTGAGTGTTTTGGCCAAGAAATAGGTGCCACACCGAGTTGAGATGTTCCTGTAGGCGGGGTGATGCTTGAAAAAGTCGGCCTCGGCCTTCAGCGCATCTTCCATGGGCTTGTTGCCTTGTATGTCCTGCTGCGATCGGTTAACGACACCGACCCAGCCAAGCTTGAGCGGATAAACACGGCCGGACAGAATGTCGAGAGCATTGGTGCCATGGTCCATGAGATCGACCTTGGTCAGGACACCGATAGTCCTCCTGCCCAGGCCGTCAACATGACGGGCCAGTTTCAAGGCCTCCGAGTTGACAATGTCGACATTTGCGGGAGAGACAGCTAGGATAATACTGTTGGGTTTGGCAATGTACTCGGAGATAAGGGTGCGTGTTTGCTTTTCTATATCGCCGGGCTGGTCTCCAATGGGGACCTACAAACAAAATTGTTACAAAAGTCAGTCTTGTCTCCTTGGGCTGGTTGGGGATGGTTCAAATACCTTTGTTAATCCGGGCAAATCAACGAGGGTAAGGTTGAGAACATGTGGTGAGTAGACTTTGAGGTTGATAGGCTGTCGGTTGATACCCTTGTTTGTGCCTGCTATTCTTGCCGTCTCGTTCTCGATCTCGCGCTTGACGTCGCCAAAGTCTGTGAATCTACGGTTGGGTATGTGGTGAAACTCTGCCCATTCGCCGGGCCTAGCGGCGTCTGGAGATCTGTAGCCAACATCGACTGCGGCGCCTTCTTCCTCCGGAACGTTGATGAGCTGGAGAATCAGAGGTCGCCTGGTTACAATCCCACTGCCACGGGGTAGAAAATCCCTCCCGACGATGTTCTCGAGGACCGAAGACTTTCCGGCTGACTGCGATCCAACGACAACCTGCGTGCGCATGACAAACAGTCAGTCAGTCAGTTCAGTTCAGGTATTTTATACCACGGGCTCCAGGGGGCGTTGCTCCTCCCATGTTGGCAAACCGGTGCACATACAATCTGTGGTAGATCGAGAGAGTCGTTGCCGATTGTGTTGAACACCAAGTCCTGCAGTTTGTTTACTGTGGACAACAAGTCGTCTCCAAGGGCGGCCATGACGAAAATCGGCTCCGTAGTCTACAAAGAGACCTTGAAACAAGTCGAGATCGGATCGCAGAAGTTTGTCGGCAAGTCCAGAATTTTTTTTTAATTTTTTTTTTTCCTTTCTTATAGCGGCGTGGCTGATAAGCTAAGTCGGCTTAAGCCCAGGGGCGTGGACACGGAGCCTGGTGTTTACGGCAAACGGGTTTCACTGGGATGCTGAAAGCTGGATGTCGCTTCGACGTCAGAGTAAGGCAGGTAGCAACCAAGCCAGCTCCCGTCCTAGAATTTCTTCGGATGGTAATCTGCAGCTGCAGTTACCAGGGCCTTTTGCACAAGACTGGATGAAGTGAACACAACCACAAGACAAGACCGAAAAGAAGGAAACCGTCAGTGCATGTTTGGGGTGTCTGTTGGTATTTTTTGTTTTTGTTTTGTCCCACGGGCCAAGGGGCAAAAGAATTAATTGCCTATCGATTCATCCAAGTGGGTGCAGTCGCGTCGGGTGGCATATCTTCCTGGAAAATGAGAATTATGCGCGATCCTGGCTGGTTGCCTCAGGCTGCTATGTCCGCTATGCAAGTAAGTACTGTACCGTAGAGAGCGGCGCCCCCGGCTTGCCCGAGGCCCCCAAACTTGGGCCCAATTAAACATTAAACCCAGTGCCCATGCGACTTGGAACAAGACGCGGCGCGCAATCAACCGTGCATAAGGAAGGAAGACAGGCTCCATCTATCGCACGAAACCACCGACGGCAGCCCGGAGCAAAACGGCCAGTCAAGAGCTGACCGCACCAACGTTTGGCCCATTCGGCACCCGGATCCACAGTATTGAATCGATTCTTCTCGGATTTTTTTTTTTCTTAATTCTCTATATTACTTCGTTGAAGAGCTTCACAAGAGCAACCCAAGTGTGCAGACTCACAGAGCTCAAGTGGTCTATGAAAGTCTGAAGCAGTCTCTGGTACACCCTCTCAGTTGTCATGAGTGCATTCGGTGGGCCAGGCGGTGGCCAAATAAACCAGAAGCCCATTCCGTGAGTTTCGCCGGGCCTCCTTTTCTTCCTTTTATTTTTTGTTTTATTTTTTAAAGTTTTTCCATCCTTAACAAGGGCAAAGAGGCCGTCCCCTGTATTATTTATATTCTAACATCAACACATATAGTCCACAACGGGGTAGCTTTCCTTTGGATCACGATGGCGAGTGCAAGCATGTCATGACTTCATATCTTGCTTGCATGAAAAAGGTTAGGGGAGTTAACGAAAACGAGTGTCGTGAGTTTGCCAAGTCATACCTGGCTTGTCGAATGGACCAGTAAGTGACTTGACCATCAGGATCACTCTCAGCAGCGTACTGACTGGACTTTTGTAGCAACCTGATGGCTCGAGATGAGTTCAAGAACTTGGGGTTCCAAGACCCAGTTAAGGATGGTTCAAATAAGGGCGACCCAGCGAAGAAGGGCGAGCTGCTTTGGTAACAAACATTACCAGGCGCCCACGTCAACGTTTTGTTGCGCTCCAACGATACGGGATTGGCCCTCATCAATGGACGTACCTGTAAGATTAGTATACATGTGCATCTAAACAATTGTTACAATACCCCCAAGAATACACTTATACACACACACAACCCAAATTCACGTTAGTTGGTCGCTTGAGTGAGGTTGTCGGTGAGCCGTGAGACAACTTAATTGCCCGTTTTTATATTGGGCCGTATTTCAGGAAATATCTGAGTGATATTCCTTGGTTGTCAGAAGTCTTCCAAACGTTGGGTGTGTTGGTTCACCAACAGCCGAGGCACCAACATAAAACTCCGCATTTGGAATAGGCGGTCACATCAGCTCGAAATTAAAAGGTGCCCGGGAAGGTACCTAGGTAGGTAAAGGTAAGTCATTGGTTCATTTCAATAACTCGTTCATGTCAGAAGAGGCAGCGGAGGTGAACAACCTTCAAGTAGAAGATAAGGTAGGTATGCGTCCTAGGTTCCGTCAATGTTGGATACGGCTCAACAGCCCAGCCCATTCACAAACAACACACCAAGTCCCAACTGACTGACTGACTGACTGTTACCGCACCTGTAAGACCACTTCACGTTTGTCCCCATAAAAGATTAGGTTGGGTGGGTCCTTAATCAGTGACCAGTAAAAAAGCTCATCAGCGTGTCGTACGGTAACTAAACTCCACCAAGCCTCAGGCATCAACGTTCGGACTTGACGAACAAGACAGCTTTTGGGTACAAGCATTATAGGTGAGGATCCGTTGAAGCTTTGATCACCGCGGACAACTTGACATTCCAGAAACACCAGTCGCTAAGCAAAAAGAAATACACCAAGCTGCCGGAAACCATCTTTGCGCTATTCCAAATTTTCTATCACTAGGAACCGACCTCAACCGGCAAGTCTCGAATACAGCGCGGCAGAACAAACGATTCGTCACAATGTGGATCATCAACTGGTTTTACGATGTGCTCTCGTCGCTCGGCCTGCTCAACAAGCACGCCAAGCTGCTTTTCCTCGGCCTTGACAATGCTGGAAAGACCACATTGCTGCACATGCTGAAGGTTCGCCCTTATCCTCTGCATACTACTATCCCTCCAAACCGAATATGGTCGGAAAATCTGGGGTTGGGTTTGCAAACTAACAGCTCCGCCCCCCGCTCAACAGAACGATCGTGTCGCCATCCTTCAGCCTACTCTCCACCCGAGTTAGTACCAAAACGAACTTGACCTGGAATAACCGGCCCCGTAAGAACTTTTCTGACTTCCGCTTTATCAGCCTCCGAGGAACTCGCCATTGGCAATGTCCGCTTTACCACCTTTGACCTGGGCGGTCACCAGCAAGGTAGGTCATTTTTTACATGAGTACTTCGGATGTACCGGACACACCTCTCCGGACAGGACACCGCCCACCCGTACAGCGTAAGCCTGTACAAAAACCTTTGTAATGCTGACATGTTGAAACGGTTTTGCTTTCCAGCCCGCCGACTCTGGAAGGACTACTTCCCCGAGGTAAACGGAATTGTTTTCCTCGTCGACGCCAAAGATCACGATCGTTTCCCCGAGGCCAAGGCCGAGCTGGACGCTCTGCTGTCAATGGAGGAGCTGGCTAAGGTGCCGTTTGTCATCCTGGGCAACAAGATCGACCACCCCGAGGCCATCTCGGAGGAGGAGCTGAGGCACCAGCTTGGTCTCTACCAAACCACCGGAAAGGGCAAGGTGCCCTTGGAAGGTATCAGGCCCATCGAGGTGTTCATGTGCTCTGTAGTTATGAGGCAAGGTATGTGCATTTTAGCCGTGGCGTCGTAGCTCATCTCGACCATACGTGGCCCCACAAAACTAACCAACATCGACTTACTCGTGTTTGCAGGCTACGGTGAGGGTATCAGATGGCTTTCGCAGTACGTGTAGAGGAAGAAGATACCAAGTCAGAAGTGTTTGTCTTTTTTTTTGGAGTGGGAAGGTTTGGCGATGAGGCGCAACACATTCTCTATCTGATGGTATGGCTGTTTAATCCACCAAGCTTATTGGTTGCCCATGCTACTTTTTATCGTGCACGGGGTTCTTTCTCTGGGTATAGACGCAGGCTGTCATATAGGGCTGCTCCATGGGATGAGGCTACATTGCATGTGTAGGCTTGCCCTGCATGTTGTGTGTTGGTGGATTCCACAGTCTGTTTTTGGTAATGCGACGCTAGGCGAATAAGGAAGCACTTGCTTTTTTTTTTTTTTTTTTTTTTTTTTTTTTTTTGTCTCCTCGCTTTTGCCCTTCCTTACGTTGAGAAACACTTGTAATTGATGACATGGTGCTTGTTTATACCAAAATTTCCCAAGTTCACACCCTGGTATGTATGGTCTGACCATCGCGGCAAGTTGTTCAACATTGATTTCTTTTGATGAAACTAAAATGGTCGGTCTCCAGCCAGATGAGTTTTCAGACCAACCGGCTGCATAAAACGTACGGTGTGTGCTGCTGGTTGGGGTAAACTAGCAACTTCTGGGCTCGCAGGTGGCAGAATATAAAGCGTCCCAATGACTGACTGTATAGGCGTGCTTCTTTAGCAGCTCTGAGAACCCAGATTAAACATCATCTTAATACATCTTTGATTTCAGCCAAGATGGTCCAGGTAGAGGTACCTTCGGTCGATTAGATGGGTGGGGAACCTCGATTACGTAAGGATACCATCTATCTGCATCGACGTCATTTACGGCCCGCATGAAAGGTGAAGCCCACCCCTGGTCTGCACCGATGACAGGCATTGATTGACATACTAACCTCACACAGACAAGCATGGATAGTACAAACGAAAGCCCGCGTTCCTGGACAACGTGATCACTGTACCATTATCGAACAGTCTTATTTTACTACAACATCAGACTGCGGACAACAGATGATCGGTTAGCCATCAAAATTCTTCTGCCTGCCGTCTGTAAATTCCTCCTATTATCTTTTTTTTTATCTCGAAAGAAACGGGCCGCATCCGACCTGCAGAAAGAAGAAAGAGGGTATCGCACTGATCTCTGATCCGAGGTCATCTTGCCTCGGCTACGACTACCAATTTACGGAAAGAAACGAACGTCTACGGTTATAGCTTTCAACGTCTTGCAACGAAAAAAAAGAACATACTTGAATCGGCCAACTTCAAATCGACTCAGCCGATAAAAAAAAAAAAAGTTCCTCCCATTCCTGATATCGTCCAACGGGTGACACTTGAATTTCGAAATTCACGGTCCGCCGCAGCGTGACAAGAACGTCCTGCGGCGGAGCTCGACGTCGTATAATAATGCCCGAGAAACAAATCAACGTGCCCGCAAGGGCTTACGGCTTCCCTCCAGAAGCCTACGACCCTTCGATTCTTCCCGATTTTGATGTCAGTTTTCTCCGCCCGGAGGATCTCGAGGCCTTTATCCAGGCGCTATCGGCACCAGATACCACCCAGCCGGGCGATGACAACCTGGCATCTCCCCGCAGTCCCGGCGCGCGTAGCTTTAGCAGTTTTGACCTTACCAAGCGCGCCTCGAGCGTATTACCCGACGATGCACAAGTCGTTGCTGCACACGCGGCGGCCGCTGGCGGCGAGACTGCCCCTGGCCCAGGCGAGAACGATACCAACAATGCCAGTGGATTTGGCAACGGCTCGAGCCAGTCTTTGTTCATAACAGCACAGTCGGACTGGGCCCCCGTTCATGAAAAAGTCATAGGTTCTCAAAGCCATCGACAAAAGAAGAGCTCGCGGCGGCGGAAGCGTTCCAAGGCCGTGGCTCCGGGGCGCCGAACGCGTGATGAGACTCGCGAAGGTTACCTATACGGGCTTCTGAAATGGCCATTTTTGCTCATCGTCGGGACATGGATTGTCGGGTTGGCAGTCACATACTTGTTCACACGCGCCTACATCTTTTTCTACGAGCAGTTTGTGGCTTGGAGAGGCCGCAGAGAGAAGCTTCGTCGTAATATGCGCGCCACCTCACGATACCCCGATTGGGTCAAGGCCGCTCGCGAACTGGACAACTTCTTGGGGAACGAGGGGTGGAAGGAGCATAACGAATTCGCTTATTACGACAGTAAGACTGTGCGGCGCGTGTGGGACTCCCTTCGACGCTCTAGGATAAGAGCGGCGCAGATGGAAGCCAGCGGGTCTCTGTCATCATCGTCTTCAAATGAGGGCGGCAAGACAACACCAATCGAGGATCTTAAGGTTCTGATTGAGGCTTGCGTCAAGAACAATTTCGTTGGTGTGGAGAATCCTCGGCTCTATAGCCAAACGTACTATGGCACCAAGAACCTGGTGCAGAACTACGTGGACGAAGGTGCGTGCATTAGACTCGGTTCTAATCCCTGCTTAATGCAGTGTGTAGCTAATCTCAGACATTGTCGTGGTTTTAGTCGAGAAAAGCCTCACATTCTTGCTCGAAACTAAGCAGCTCAGCATGGAAGACAAGAGGAGCATTTTCAAGCGGGTTAGCGCAAACTATGGGCGTACCGCGCTCTGCCTTTCGGGCGGGGCAGCCTTCGCCTACTATCACTTTGGCGTCGTCAAGGCTTTGCTGGAAGAGGATCTTCTTCCCGACGTCATTACGGGGACGAGTGGGGGTGCTTTAGTCGCGGCTCTTGTAGCTACCCGCACCAACGAGGAGTTAAAGAAGCTACTGGTCCCGGCTCTGTCAACCAAGATCACGGCGTGCAGGGAGCCCATAACCGTCTGGCTCCGGAGATGGTGGTCCACCGGAGCCAGATTCGACTCGGTTGACTGGGCGAAGCAATGCTCGTGGTGGTCACATGGGTCTATGACCTTCAGGGAGGCCTATGAGAGGACGGGTCGCATCCTCAACGTCTCGTGCGTGCCCGCCGACCCGCACTCGCCAACAATCCTCTGCAACTACTTGACCTCACCCGACTGTGTCATTTGGTCTGCGGTGTTGGCTTCGGCTGCTGTCCCGGGCATCCTCAACCCTGTGGTGCTTATGATGAAGAGAGCAGATGGTAGCCTTGCTCCCTATTCATTTGGGCACAAGTGGAAGGATGGAAGCCTGCGGACTGACATTCCCATCCGTGCGCTGAACCTACAATTCAACGTTAACTTCACCATTGTCAGCCAGGTAAACCCACACATCAACCTCTTCTTCTTCAGCAGCAGAGGCTCAGTTGGACAACCCGTCACGCACCGTCGTGGCAGGGGGTGGAGGGGCGGTTTCTTGGGCAGTGCGACTGAGCAGTACATCAAGCTCGACCTCACCAAGTGGCTCAAAGTGCTCCGGCAGCTGGAGCTCTTGCCTAGGCCACTGGGTCAGGATTGGTCGCAATTGTGGCTGCAGCAGTCTTTCGGCGGAACCGTTACGATCTGGCCCAAGACGATCATATCCGACTTTGTGCACATTCTGTCTGATCCAGACATGGCTCGCCTTGCGCGCATGATCCACGAAGGCCAACAGTCGACGTTTCCTAAGATCAAGTTCATCTCGAACAGGCTGCGCATCGAAAGACTTATCGAACGTGGTCGGAGGGAGACGAGGCCTTATATCCGGCGCGGTAGCGTAGAAAGCATCATCAGCGAGGACGACCTTCGGGAGCTCCTGCTGCTCCGTGGATCAGCGAACGGCACAGATGAGGAGATTACCACCAACGACGAGATGGAGTTTGCATCAGACGAAAAGGCTGTGCTTACTGAAGATGAGGGGCAGTCCGATGGGGGTACTGATAATGCAGAAGGCAACCCTCTTTTGAATAGTCGCTAGCTAATAGCAAGCAAGAATTGTGCTAAAGGAAAGGCTAATATGCCCATCATAGAAAGAGTAGGTCCCGCCATAGTGGCGATGCCTATCTGGCGGGGCTATCGAATTTTGGCGAACGGGGGATGAGGTGTAAATTAGTTTGATAGACCATCTGCATTTTCCTTATGTACATTATTGTTACAGCTTTGCTCGGCTACCCTTTTGCCCGTTGCATCACGATGTCTGAAATCCCACGGCCCTTTTATGTCATCTGATGAGAAGCTTTCTATTTAGTTACTATCGTGTCTGCATCTAGAACATTTTAATCTCTAGCTTTGCTCAATTCTATGTATTTGGACGAGAAAAGGCTCTCTCTTTTTTTTTTTTTTTTTTTTTTTTTTCTCAAGCCAGCAATCATGAGTTGAATATTACGCCAGCTCCCGCCAACCGTCTCGTTGAAAGGAGAGAATCTATGGGTCCCAAGTCCCTTTTTCCGAAGCATATCTCTCGGCTTCAGCCATTAGAAAGGAGGAGAATTGAGACAATGGAAAGGACAAAGTCAGGGAGGGATAACAAATAGAAGACAACGGCAGAATAACAGGAATCACAAGCGTCGTGGTTTGTTACACTCGATTCTCCGGAGACTGCGATGATAGCCTGACATTCGACATGGCAATCTTATCGGTGGATTCCGGACGGCCTTGCCTGCACTTGCTAAAGACGATGCCCGGGTGACCTATGCAAAGAAGATATGTGGCGACAACAATTACCCTGTCAAGGACGAATCATATGGTCAGTTTTTGTACATGTCCAGGCCTTTTTTTTTTTTTTTTCTTTCTCATACTACACGGTGCATTCACACAACTCACACTCCCTCGAGCCAGATGAAGAGCGTCTCGTTCCGGATGCTAGGGCCCGAGTAACCCTTGCTGAGCTCCTCCACACGGTACGCACTCCTCCCCAGGATGAGGACGGTGGCCGAGGCGAGGCCGAGGAAGAAGAGTCTGAGTCGGACGCCGAGGACGATGCTGCCATCGGCGCGAGCCGTGGGCGACCGCAGGTACCGGATCATGTAGTCGACCATGGCGGTTGAGAAGACGGTCATGGTGGCGACCTGGAAGGCGAGGCCCGCGATGCCCATGTCAACGCCGACCTGAGACGCGCCGCTGCTGTTGGTAGACAGGGCGCCACCCACGGCCTGCAGAATCAGGGCGATGGCGTCGCAGGGGATGAAGATCCAGATGTAAAGGCGTGGGGGGATGCGAGAGTAGGCCGGGGAGAGGAATGTGACACTGTGTGGTTCGGAGAGAGGGTTGATGGTCAGCTGGTGTTTTTTTTTTTTTTTTTTCTTGTCTTTGATTTTTTCTGTGTCAAGTCCAAGTGCGTTTTTTTCGAGGGGCTGTTGCACCTCGTTGTGTTACACAACCTAGCTTGATGTTGAACGTGCCGTAGGTGGCAGATAAGGGGTACAAAGAAAGAAAAAAGAAAGAATCTGAAGAAGACGACAAAGAGTCGGCAAGACACTCACGTTTTTGATAATGTGACATAGATGGCACCACAGAAGAACACGGGGCCGGATCCGACAAGAACTGTAAGAGGACGAAACGAGACTTGGCGTCAGTATTCTGTCTCCTGAGGGTATAACTTAAGACCCAGGTACGCAACACAGGCTGATAAGCCGGTTGCGAGGTGCTGCAACAAGGACAGGACGGGATCGGGAGGGGCAAGGAAGAGACACAACATACTGATTTGCATCATGAAGCCCGCAAAGCTCCAAGGGTTGTAGTAGAGCATGATGCGGCCAATATATCCCAGCATGATGACAAAGCAGCCGGTCACCATGCAGCCCATGAACCACCAGGAGCGCCATCTGATGCCGAGGTAGGCGTGAATGATGGCGGCGAGGATGAAGAGGCCGATGAAGGCGCCGTTGGCAGCCAGCGAGGGTCGGTAGCCGTAGACGCTCATCTCGACGGGGCACAGGTCCAGGGTACAGTTGGCTCGGGGACCGAAGACGATGAAGTTGCCTGGTGGTCGACCCGATGGAGGAGGGCCGCCGCCCGTCATGTTTCCAGGAGGTGGCTGCTGAGGTTGAGCCATACTTAACTAAGTAGATAGTAGGTACTACGCGTTGGTTTTGGAGGGTTGAGGAGCTGTGACTGTATGGCCTGATCAGGTTAAGAAAAGCACTTGGGGGAAATTTTTGATATGGCAGGAGATCTGAATTATTGATTAAAGGCTAAAAGCGGAGAGAAAGAGGGAATGTAGGAGCGTTTGGTAATTTTCCTTTTTGTCAGTTCAGATTTCTAACCCGTTTGAAGTGGTTACGCAGACCTTAGACAGATCAAGTCGAGGAGCAGCTCAGGCTGGCGCGTTGACGAGTTCCAACACAAAAGTGACTGAGATCTGAATGGTGCTGCGGGTCGTACAATATATAGCAAAGCCTTCCTGCCTTCGTCGGTTTACAGTATAAATCCTTTCACTTCTTGGCTGCAGAGAAAAGCATCATCAACATGGCCAGCGTCATCCTACCTTAGCCAAAAAGAGGAATTCGCATTCGGAAAGTGCCCAAGAGCCCACATCGCGTCTGGCCAGGAGACTGCCCCAAAAATACCACCAACACGAACATTTCTTACCTTTTCTTTACCTAGCAAAGAAAGGTACACAGATTACTTAGCTATGCCGGCTTTCCCAGGTACCAGATCCATTTCCGTTCAGCACATCGCCGTGTCATGTAGCGCGGTGTGGTGTCACAGGTAGACTTACAAGCCCCATTGGGAATTTTAAGCGATTGCGAACGACCAGTGAGAAAGAAGCAACCAAAAGGAAAAACAATTGTAGTTATGAAAAGAGCCGCCAAGCCGCTTCCTTTTGATCCCTTTAGCACATAACTTTATCGTGCTTATCGAGCCTTGGCTCAAAGCGTCCCCAACCAATGTGCGCGCGTTGTATCCGAATGCGAATGCGACATGCGGGGACCCCCAGAGAGTAGTCATCGTCATCGTCATCGGCGATATCATCACCATCGTAAACACATTTACATATCACCAAACCCGCGATCCTTCACGATCGATGAACATGATCTATGTGCAAGGCAGTCGAATTGGTTTTGTTTTGTTGAATTGCGTCGCTCTTTTTTTTTTATTCCACCGATCGCGACAATCACCCTCACAAGGGTGAAACAACAAGCTGGGTAAGGTAGGCCATTCGATAACCGTTACGGCCGTCTCGGCTCCGGCGCCCCCTCCAGTCGCAGCCATGCACAAAACGGCTCTCCGCCACGTGCCCAGTCATCCGCATACCAAAGATAAAAGATGAAGATGGGAGTGACGCTCCTGGACCCGAGTGTATACACAGTACAACTTTTTTTTTTTTTTTTTTTTTTTTTTTTTTTTTTTTTTTAAAAAAAAACCCTTAGTACCGAACCTCCCCTCTCGACACGGGCAAAGGCGGCGAGGATGAGCGACGTCAGGATTCAGGACCAAGCAGCGCAAGGACGCAAAGTAGTTTGAGCATGCAGCAGCCATCGTTGCTCCCCAGCAATTATGTGAACCGCGCCCTCTTCCGTGCCCCGGTGGCCAACGGTGCCGCGCCGCCGCCGCCAGAGTTTGCATCAGTTGACGACCATTTGGCACAGGGCCCCGTCTCGGATGTTTGCTCCGACAACTCTGATCCAAACATGTTAGGGGCCCCCTGGGTTGAATAACTGCAGCCATAGCAAATTTGAATATGGCAAAAAAAAAAAAAAAATAAAAAAAAATAAAAAAAAAGAATACACAGAAGAACAATCCTGCAACAAAAACAAAAATATCGGGGGCATCCTGAGGATGCCGTAGTTGGGACTCTCTCGCCGGGATTCGAACCCGGGTCTCAAGCGTGACAAGCTTGCATACTAACCCCTATACTACGAAAGATACCAGAAGAAGGTTCTTGGGCCTTGCTCGTTCTGCCCCGCACCTATGACTCAATAACGGTTGGGGCCAGGCTGGCGGTGTTGATTACACCCTTCATGACTCGGTGGACGAGGACCACGCGCAAGGCGTTGTGCTTGACGAGAAGTCACTGCCGTGCCGTCAGCCATTATAATAGCCCCCGAGGACTGGTGTAGTTTAATGTAGGATGGCACGTTGCATGCGATCCTGAATAGGCAGAGCATATACACGAGCCGCCCGCGTCCCGTTGAGGGTCTTCGAGTTTTTGCCATCTGTGTATAGTGTGGCACTTGCCCGCTGTGGTGATGTCGAGCCCCGTTCTGAATTACCCAACTTGCCATGCTCTAGTCTAGAGAACAATGTGATGCCCGCGGTCAGCATAAAAAGAAAGGAGCTTGTACAAGAGCATATTCTGGTGGCTACGCCAATGATGAGGTCAAAAACAACCACCCATTGCAAAAAGAAGGCCAGGCCGTGTAAATAAGGATACTTGACAGTTATCTCATAATCATGAGATGGGGAACATCGTCTCATATACGTGCTACGACGTACCAATCGGGGAGAAAATTTTCACAAGATCAGCAAAAGTCAGGATGACAGATAGGCTTCGATATTTGAAACAAGATGACGAGCTTCTAAGGTCGTCGTATGCTAGCTGCCCTGTTTACCACGCGGGCTTGGACTACTATGATCAAGTAATATAGAAGCAGTATTTTCCAGCCAAAAGTTCAATCTAACCAACGAACGAACGTCATATTATGATGAATTGCGATTATCCTACGTGAAAAAGGGGAGCGTCAGATGGGGTAACGAGAATAACCTAGGCAAACGGGTCTTTTACCCGAAGTCTGCACTTGGTGATATTGACAGTTCATGGACTGTGTGAACTGGCGGCAAAAGCAGCCTTCAGGGAAACTCCGAGATCAGACAGCCGCATCTTGGAAAGCAGCATAACCTTTGGTTGGGTTTGTTCTGGAGATGATGGAAAAAAAACATGCAGGGTTTACAGTAGATGGCAAGGCTGGTAATACAGAGAAATGACCAAGTAATCAATACACTGCGGCAGAACAAATACTGAGACTTCGACAATTAAACCAAATCAGGTTCACAAACACAACAATCTACGAGATCTACCAAGTCCACGTGACTGATTGATCGTCCCTAATGAGCCTCAAGAGCCCGCCACCCTCGACGCCTCAGAAAGCGCCGTCGTAGATGATTACGAGTTATGGCCTGGTGGAGTCGGTTGGAAGTATATTGAAGTCGATCTGCAAAGGAGAAGTAAACCAGACTATTCAATTAAAAAATCAAGGTCAAGGGTATGTGTTTGCGTTGATCTCAATTCTTTTCTCTCTCTCCCTCTCTCTTTGTCTGCATGTACGTCCGCGGGATGGCGGGATGCGGTGACTTGATTCTGTGGATGAACGGGAATGCCATATGCTGACTGGGTGGGTGACAAGTTTGACATCTGGGAAAAAAAAAAAAAACTTTGGCTGCTGGTTGCATCGGCACAAGATTGCGAGCAGGGTTCATGCTGCAGGAACAGACCCACAATACATTAAGGGAAATTGGGACCAACGACAACTCGGGTAAAAAGCTTTGCTCGTTTCTGGCTGGTAGGATCTCTCAACTTCTAGAAGTTTTCTGGTGAGAACCAAGTCGCCCGCCCTCCGGTAGCCTCTAACAAGCCCACATATCACATTTGCCAAAGTGCGCAAAGAGACCAAGAGAGGTATTGTCAAAACGGTTCCACCCAGAGGCGCCAGCATATGCAGGATCCCCCTAGACGTTCCCCGATATGTGATTATAATTAAAAGGGTACATATATTTGCCATGCCATATTTGAAACGCTAGCTAGGACATCATCCCAAGTATTCACATGAAAAGTTGGCCATAGCCACCAAGGCTTTGCTTTTGAAATCGACAAATGAGATACATTGCCCAGGCTGAGGCTTGCTTGTTTGTTTTAGTAACAAGGAGGGGTTATTTCGCAGGAAACAAAAAAATTCAAGTCAAGCTTTGATCGAAACCGCTTTAAGCCAGGAGGGCGAGAGCGGCGGCAGCCAGGACGGCCGAAGCACCGAAGGTGGCGGCACCAGCAGTGGCCGGGGTGGTGGTCTTGGGGGGCAGGGGAACGTTGCCAGTTCCAGTGGGGACACCACCGGTAGGGGGGACGTTACCGCCGGTCGGGCAGGGAACGTCGTGGGTCTTGTAAATGACGGTCGAGGTCACGATGGTGACGGCCGAGGTGATGGTCTCAACCGACTTGGTGGGGCAGGCAGCCGGGGGAGGCTTGCTGAGAACACCAGTGGTAGGGGGCTGCACGGGGACGAGAGTGCTGCCGGTGGGCTTGCCGACGGGGGCAGTGCCGGTCTTGCCGGTGGGGGGAACGACAGCGGTGCCGTTGCCGTAGCTCTTGGTCTCAGTAACCGGGCAGAGGGTGGTGGAGACGGGGATGGTCTGGGTCACGACGTAGGGCTTGCCGGGGCAGTTGGTGACGGTGGGAGCGCACGAGGTGATGGTCTTGACCGAGGTGGTGTAGACAGTCGAGGGCGTCAGGGTGGCAACGCTGGAGCTGACGACGGTCGACGAGGCCGGGCAGTTGGTGACGGTAGGAGCGCACGAGGTGACGGTCTCGTAGGCGGTGCTGTAGACGGTCGAGCCGGCAGGGGTGGTGTGGGCAGCGGCAGAGCCGGCCAGGATGACAGCAGCAGCAGTGAAGCGCATTTTGACTGTTTTTTTTGAGGGGTATAAAGGTTTCGTTAAGAACGAAGGGTTAATTAAGTGAATGTATTTGCTTGGAGCACGAGGCTGTTGGCGTTGGGTTTTGAAAGAGTGGACGACCGAAGTCAAAGAGTCAGAGATACTCAGGAGCTGTTGGGTTGGCTGGAGGGCTGAAGAGAAAGAAAGAAAAAAGGCCGTTCATGATGGTCGAGGGACCGGCGTTAAATACACCTTCGACCTCAAGCTAGCTGCCGGCCTCTGTCTCCATCAGCCATCATCCCTGGTCAGGCAGTTGGGCGTGTGAGGGGACGAGGGGAAGGAAATTGCACATCCTGCACCCAGGTGGACGCCAATCCAGGGGTGCTCCGCCGAACCGGGTTGGCTTCGGATGGGATGTCAAGGGTCTTGGGGCGAGCTCTAACAAAGTGAGGAAAAATGAGGACCCATCGTCTTCGCGACCCTCACTTTCCCCTTTTTTTTTACCCTTTCCTTTTTTCGCAGCGCCTACGCGGTACAGTAAAGTGGCGGTTTGGCCCAGACAGGGGATGGAAAGCCGTTTAGATTGAGAACCCATACAATAGTTCGTTCGTCTCTTTTTGGTGCTTGTTCAGGAAAAGCCATGTCAGGGGCTTGACTAGCCAAAAGAAAAGATTCAAAGATTTAAAAGAAAAATAGCCCGGCTTGTCTCTTTTTTCTTTGACAGACGGCGCGCGCTTAACTAAGATTGGCTTCAATCGCTCAAGAATCAAGCTCATGATTGGTCGGCAAGGGTTAGGTTGCAGCTTGTTCTGCAGAGCTTACCAGGCACATGAACTAACTCCGTGCGCGTAGCCAGGGCCGCCGCATTAAGAAAAGCCTGTCAAGGTAATAATCCGCCGCTGATAGTGTAGATCCTAGGCGGGTAATCTAGCTGATGTCGCCGTTATTTCGGCGATGGAGCCTTGACCTGGCGGCTGGAGACCGCCTCCAACCGGCCAATGTCACAAACTGGACTTGCCTTTCTCTTGCTCATCTGCTAGCCAAGTTGGCACCTTTTGATTGGATTAAGCTTGATTGATCACGGACGGCCACTGTAGGATTAATGGATATCGATCATCCGAACACAAATGGTTGACAATAGTGCCCGCCCAGGGAGCACAGACTGGCGACAAAAAGCACTTCCAATTATCTATGGATGCGCAAATTCTCTTACTTTGTCAGCCGGGGAATAAAAAGACGCCGTCATTGTGTTGGCGTTGGCTGATCAGCACAATTAAAGGGGACACACGGACCCAAAGACGATCAACAAGCCCCGTCTTGTGTAAAATACTTGACAGTGTTGAACATCACCCTGAACCGTAGCAAGCGTAGTTAGCCACACAACCAACTTGTGTAAAACAGTTATTACTTATTACGGGTATGATATGTCGACAACATGCTGATCGATGGCTATGCATTTTTCTCGTTGCCTGTTGGTAAGATGCATCCATCCAATTATGCTCGAGGAAACCAGGGTAGATGCACGGTCGAATCTTTGGTCCAAATGCCATTCAACCCAACCAAAGGTCCCATGTAGATTAGTCTCTAGGTGTGCCGAAATTTTGGATTTAGTGCTGCACAAAAATGGCAGGTGAGTCAGTTAGTGCCTTCACCTACTAACGGTAGGTACTGTACTGTACTGTAGAAGTTGCTACTCAGACACATTGGCTTCGTTCGCTGTAGTGCTGTTGTTCAGCTTTGATGGCTTTCGCTAGGTGTAGCGCACCGTGCAATTTTCGGCCGGGTCTCGGACGGATTCCCTATTGAGTTTAATGCAGGTAAGTGCACGGGTTACAGTGAGAGATCAGACCAGGGCTAGTAAACCTCCACTGGACCGTCTTGCCGACTTCATGCCAGCCTGCTGCCCCTTGCCCCTCTCATCTTTGGACCTTGTCCGCCAGATATCTATTCCTTCCTATTCGCTTTTCCAGTTGCCATGTTTGATAGACATCCAAGGTTCCACATGTCAGCCCAGATCTTCATCTCATGTTCGTACTGTTCTGTTGTTTGGTCGGGAAAAAAAAAAAGGAGGCAATACCTACGGTAGAAACAAGATCTTCATATAGGTCCCAATGAAAGCGTCTACTGTATGCATGCGAGCCATGCTTATTTCTGTTTTGGCGGCTAGAAACAGAAGCGAGATATGGCGGTACAAAACCGTAGCCATTCAGCTGTGGTCATCTCAATTTCGTCCCATTATTGGCCGCCCCACCATACCATGACCTTTGACCCTTTGCTTCCTCCGCGACCCTTCCATTCTTTCATGTGGTTTTTCATCATTCACGTTCAGTGGTCGGTTGGCTCCAAATGTCGGAAGAAACTTTTTGCAATATCGCCAATGCACGATGCCCTGCCTTGGTATTCTTTGGTTGCTTCCAGGAAATTTGGCGGAAAAAATCACCAGGGTCTGGCCACTCAGGTTCATATTGGCTGGGGCGCCCTATCGCCAAGCACAGATGATGGATGTTTACGTGCCTCCCTCACTTTCACAATTCCACTAATAATAACCCCCCATCTACCAGTAGCCTTACTCAGTCCCATTCTCTGCACCGATTCTATGGTAATTAGTCTCTTTTCTCCATGTGACCGGCGATGTCACCTTGCTCCAGAGAATCATCTCATGTCAAGCCGCACAAGCCTGATAGGTGCAACACAGGAGATCTCGAATCCACATTGAGGACTCGAATTGCCCTGGTGGATCTTCATTTCTCCTCTTTAGTGAGCCGTGGTCGCAAGGAAGATCCCCCTCGACCGCTTGTGCTCTATCGTTGTTGATGGCCGAGCAGGCAATGAGTACAACGTAGTACCTAATTTAACCTACCAGTGTTTCTCGCACACTTCGATATGGCTCTCACTTGAGCACGGCCAAGATTGGACTGCAACCAGGCACGTCACTGTCGAATTCACCACTTTCTTGGCCGATCCCAGCTAGGCTTGCCTTGTGTCCGTGTCATTGCTTCTTTGTTCCCTCAGACTTGAACATTGACCATACCTAGGCTCAAAACAGACAGGAATTGCGGGGAGGCCGTTGACCGTTTTTGATGACCTTCCCGCCTTTTCTCGCCTGCCCTTCAGGCCCTTGCACCGCTTCTTGACGAAAAAGGAGTGGTCTCCAATTCAGACCCGGTCATACTGCTACCCCGGGCGACAAGGAGCATTGTTCAACCCTGTTCACCAATTCCGCCAAAAATTCCTTCCTGATGGGCGTTTAATTTAGATGTTATTAGAATCTAGACGGGTCTGGGCGAGCTCATAATATGAAAGCATTGTGTCGTCAAGGGTTGATCAGGGGCCACTCCTTTCAATGTACCCGGCAATGTCGCCAACGGGCGCCCGCATGTGAGTTGGCGCCACTACTGAGTTATATTTCGGCTGGCTCCGCCAGTCTCCCGTTTCAAGGAGCCTTCGTGACGGTGCTCGCGCTCCCCTTCGCCTTGTTTGTAACCAAAGTATCAGAAGAACCGAGGCGCGACTGCTTCACGAAGCCGGCTATACTTCACGTTTATCCACGACTACCTCCCAACACTTGACTTACAAGTCTTGATCGAATATGCAACCATCCTACGAATATTCTTCTGTTCTTTGCCGCACCACCTTGTGCTCGATCGGCCAAGCCTGCCAGTCTGGTTCAACATGAGGTAGACCGAAAGCCAGTACAGCGACGTTCCATATATGTCCTTAACCTTGAGTCTCTTTGGCACGCGTCTGGTCTGTGAGAAAGCTACTAGTGCCTGCTCTGCCAATATGGTCTATACGTGGCCACAAACATGACCCAAGGGTCTCGAGCTTGCATGATGTCTCTTTTGGCTCACCGTATCTGATTTTTCTGGCTTCGATGGTCACAAATGTCTCCCGCTGGACAGCCATGGTCGACTGTGCCCTATCTCCTCAGCAGGGGACAATCGATATACCCGAGGACTCGACCACTGCGTTTCTACTTGGGTTGCAGGAGGGCGCATCTGAAACCATCATCGCCGTCCCCACTCAAGTCATGAGACAGGATCATGGGCTTGGAAAACATCACCATCTGCTGATCGGCTAGCGGTGTTACGACTCTACGATACGATACAGCAGTCGTAATTCCCGAAGCATATGCCCTTCGAGCCGAACATATCTACAGCCTCTTTGATATGCGTATTGCGCCAGCTTCTGGATGCAAATGCCTATCCCGAAGGATCATGCAGCGACTTCATCATGGACATGTCCGGTAGAGCACTTGGCTTCACGAGATGACCTATATATAATGCTCATCTATCCACGTTGCCCGGTGGTTAGTGGTGAGGAATGGACTGCACAAGGGAAATTCCAAATTCTTGCTTTCGGCCTGTAAGTATCTGTGCAACATTCAATCCCTCGCCTTGGTTTCCGGCACCACCAATACTACGGGTGCTCAACGCACCGAACTCCAACATGTTCCACTGGCTTATTGCAGTGCACTCGTTCCCTAATGTGGTGCTATAACTCCACGACGAATTCCGAACAAAGCTGTTCCGATGCAACTTTCTCGATCTGCAGCCCGTCCTTGCCAGCGCTGAGCCGCTCTGACAAGGAATGGGTTACTGTAAACACATTGCAGTCGGGGGATGCTTCATATTAGATGATACGATAGGGCAGAACTTCGAGTCACAAACATTGCCAAGACCTTTTACAGTTGAGGTGAATATGACGACATGAGTCCTGACCAACCAGCATCAAGTCTAGTGGTGTGGCCACCCGAGGGACAGGCTTTCTTCGGTGACTCCCGGCATGTTTTTGCGTACCTGGTCCTTATCTGGACCCAGATGAATATATACTTGTGTGCCGCATCAGGGCGACGCTCATGTCTTTATTGGCGAATATTTTGCATCTAGATCGACCCTGCCTCAGCGTCAACCAGATATTAAGCGGCGAAGACCTCAAGAGCTGCCTCTGGGCCATCGCGACTGGAACTAACTATAACGGCAGACCAAATCCTCAAAATCATTGGGCAGCCGGGAACGGGAATGCAAATTCACTGTTGCTGTACCAACGGCAGGCTCGAAATTGGATAGTTGATCTGTGGATGTATGTTTCACCAGAGGTGGCTAGGTATACTGGTAAATCGTAGCAGTCATTTGAGATCCAATGGTTCAGGGGTTGTTCAGGTGGGGTTGAGATGACTAGCTGTAGAGTAAGCCTACCGGTACAGCAAATGCATTTATTACCTTCTCTATTGGTTGGTGGCGAGCCATCCAAGGCGGTTCCCAACGGATACGAATCCGCCAGTGATCTTGTTAGCCAGGCCGCGAACAGCCGGTCACGAAGGATACAGGAGAAAAAAAAAAAAAAAAGAGCTGCTGCAAGAAACCAGCCCAAAACATTTGATTCTGCAGCGGTCAATTTGCTAAAGTGTAACATGATCAGCGGCGGGATGTTTTGGTTATCTACAGGACGGTCAAAATTCTGGTCCCCCATCGAGCGTGGCAGGTCAGCTGTCGATAAGGAAGAAAAACAAAGTATAAAATCAAAAGCTGCGCAGACGACGCGGGTGGAGGCTGGTGCAGGTGTTCTATGGTGGCTTTGTGACCCTTCCGTCCGCTATCTGCCTAGTCTTGCTCGACGTCATAGTGTCTGCTGCGTACTGTACCTTGGACAAAATGCTCAGCCCGACAGGGGTTCAATTGGTGCATGTCGTAGGATTCAGTCCAGGCAGAATTATTATGCAGAGAGCCGACTATGGCTAAGCATACGTGTATCTTTCACTCTAAAGCTGTCCCCAATAAGCCAAGGACATAATACTAGAAGCTCCAACCATGGACCTGTTTCTAGGCTTAATAGAAGCCTCCCCTGTCCCCGGATTGGGTACAAAACGACGAAGTGAGCGCCCGGGACGATGAGGAAAGGGAACAGACCCCGGCCTATGATTACTGGAAAGGAGGTGTGGGCGCTTTTGGCAGTTGGTTATCAGCGCAAACAAAAGCTCGGTCAGCCTCACAGAGACGCCTCACGCGGGGTCATGTCAACGCCCCACCTGCTTCTCTGTCATCCAATCAGTCGTTGTTAGTTGGCGCGAGAGACGACGGAGGTTACCAAATTGACCAGGTTTTCTCATACGGAGGGAGCGGCTGTGCAGGCCCTTTGAATAAACAAGACCGGGCAACTGTCCCTCCGAACTCGGGCCCGAACGCAATGAGCTAGCTAGCTTAGCTACCTGCAGGTGAATGATGTCTTTTTCCCAGCAGATGGCCGGCTGTGCTAATCGTCGAACCCCACTCTGTAAGCCCTCTCCATCCTTCCTCAAGCAGTCAACGCGGTGATGGTCTGACTGCTAATCAAGGAGGGCCAAGAGAGAGGGCTGGTTACTATCACTACGACAAATGCCAGCGCGCTTCGTATGATAAAAAAAATTACCAAGATGCTTACTCGTTTTGTCCTGTCTCCCTTATATAACCCATCGAGTATCCGTTATCATGATCGCCATTATGCCTCCATCATTACTGCAGGGTCCAGCCCTTAAACCTACATCACTGTCAACTGCATGCATTTTCCTTTTGTTTGGTTCATTTTGGTTTAGTCCAGTTACATGGGTGTATCACTATCACTATAGTGGGTTTGGTTGTCGACTCCAAGTCGTGATAATAAGCCTATTGTCCCATCGCAACACAAAAGAGGGTAGAGCAGCACTTCCGCGCCCAGCAACCACAATACCATCGCTAAGTCAGTGTGCGCTTCGCAATTTCTCCTGGGTATCACTTCCATCGATCAAGGACAGCTCAGAATCGAGCCTCATCGAGCAAGTTGGCGGACCATCAAGCTTCGGACGAGCAGCTCTGCTGGGGCCTGCCCTCAGTTAAGCAGGAACCTAGTACCAGCGAGGCGCCAGAGGCAGAGGCCATCCTCGTCGCCTCTCCATTCTATACACCGCAGCAAACATTTCCTCAGAGCACGCCAGGCAGGGAAACTATAACCTTAGGTTGGTGCATCCCAAAGTAACGCAGCATGGAGTAGAACCTGAAGTAGCTAACAAATCTACCAATGTCACTCGTCTTGTCAGGCACAGAATATGCGCTCTTTCCCCAGCTTCACGCAGGCAACGATCATGACCAGACTGTTTTTCAACGCCCACGTCGGCAAACCACGCCCTCCATGGCTGTCACGCCTCGGGACAACCATGGGTCGTCGGCGGGCTCTCGATTTGAGTGTTCGCTATGTCCCAAGACGTTCCCTCGACCGTGTGATTTGAAAAAGCACACAAAGTTTCATGAACGGCCTGTCAAGTGTCCTTATGAAGACTGCGCATTTCATGAGCGTGGCTTCTCCAACGAGAAGGAGCTAGACCGTCACATCAACGACAGGCATACAGAATCACCACAAATGTACTCATGTAGCCACCCTGGCTGTAACCACAAGTCCAAACGGGAGTCGAACCTGAGGCAGCACGAAAAGAAGAAACACAACATAGATCACCAACGAAATCGGTCTTCGGGATCCTATGTCTGTCCATTTGTGGGCTGTGGTGGTCTTTGTCGCAACGAACTGGAAACACGAGGCCGCCACGGCGAGCCGGCTGAAAGCCACTTAATGGACAATTCTTTGGCAGGCCAACCAATTTTTCAAACCCAGGTTATTTGGCTGAACAACTCCATGGAAGATGTTGTACCCTTTACACCAGCCACGACTTTGGTCGCCTCCCGCAACTTGGCTGCCGTTCCAAAGACAGAACACCCGAAGCCCCTGGCCTTCCCATTGCTCCGATCACCAGACCACAATGAAAATCTCAACTTTGCACTGTCCAGACTCCATCAGCTTGCAATACCCGAGCATGGTGTCACGCCAGTTCAAGGTCAGACAGTAAATTCTGCACAGGGCAGAGAATTGTGGAATCTTGCCGAGGCGATACCGTCGGGCCCACCATCTGTCGACTCAACAAACTATTCTGGGTCCTGCGCTGTCCAGGGAAAAGGCGCTTCATCTACAGACAGGAATACGGCTCGGACACGAAAGCGAAAACGAGGCAATGGCAACGCTCCGGAACTCTTGGGCACTGGCACCTCTCATGCTTTTGATGCGGGGGATGGTGATGATGAAAGCGTCAACGGTCCCGCTGGAGACTCTGAATACGATCCATATGATGGTCACAGAAGCCCAAGCTTGCCCTCCACAGAGTTTAATAACTCTTCCCAGCTGCAGTGCCCCTTTAAGCATGTAAACCCCCAGATCTATACGGGCTCGAGGGAATCAAGGTACAAGCAATGCGACGTCAAACGCGGGCCCATATCACAGATAACGTGAGTTCTGATCTTTTATCCATATATATGTCTCTGGTAATATCATACTGATTTCGTTGAACAGGCGACACTTGACAAGGAGGCACGGCTTGAGTGTAGTAGACAACTGCATCTCGTCATTTGACGCTCCGGAATTCGACGGCGTCCATCATCCCTCTGCCAGCCTCTGTAAAAACTGCTGGAAGCCCTTCAGCGTCCGGGCCGAGTCTGAAAGCCATTTCTCTCGCAAGTGCCCTCCAGAGGCTCGAAAAGCCCTCAGCCGCCTAGAAAAGTTCAGGCTTCTCTGCGACACCTTTTGTACAATCGTGCCTGCAGCAAGTAGCTCATCCAGTCACTCAGCGGCAGCTCAACGGCGCGCACACCAACCTAGACGGCCGAGCATGCTTTCCCACGTCAGTTCTGCTCCGGCCCACGACTACTTTCACGACCCACAGAATACGTCTTACGACGGCAGTCAAGTTGCGGAGCTGCAGGCACGGATCGCAAGCATTGACCAGCGTATTGATGAGCTCGACTTTGAGAAATCCGAGCTATTGAGGAAGGTCCAGGAGCTGACGCAGGTGGTAGGAGCGCCGCAAGGCCCTCTGAACACCTTTGAGAGTCAAACGAACTCGCAAGCAACAGAGAGGGATGTCCTTGTTGGCGGTATGGACCGTCCAACTGAGGAAGGCTCATATTTTGCCAACTTTCCAGACGATGCCGAGCAAACACTTACATCGTATGATGGCGATATGAGTATGTTTGATGATACCATACTGGGTGGGCTATTACTTGAGAACACATAGCCAAACCCTTGGTGATCTGACGACAAGGCCATTGCGTTAAGGGTCAGGCTACTTTTCATCTTTGGGTAAAATGGGTTCTGGTTGGCTTTGGCTTTTTGTTGCTTCACGCGTCCTTTTTGGGGTGCGTGTCTTTTCCTATCTCGCTAGCTTTAAAAATTGATACAGAATTTGTTCATGAAGGACTTATCTTCGATATATATGGTGCGAATCGTTTCTGAATATGGCACTATTTTGAGCAAAAGAAGGCCCGGCTCCGATATATGTGCCCGATAAGCCGGCTTCGGTCGGGGACTCCACCCGGAGGTACCGAATTCGATAAGCGATAAGGAAATGATTTACGCGAACCGGACCCAACCGACCATGACGCGACCTCAAGGGTACTTCTATCCGCATTCCATTCTCACCGTACAATTCTATTGCGTAAATTCAAATCGATCAATCCGAACCTCACCTTTCTCATAACGTGTAAGAGAGAACCAGAAAACATAATTGCTACTGGCACACGCAATTATGAGCAAGCCACTTTCGTACGGTCTCAACCTCAGCAAAAAACCCGGCTCACAAAAACCAAACCCCGCAAAGCGACGGCCCGTATTCGGCGACGATGGCGACTCGGACGATGAGGACAACCGCACCGGCGCCAAAACCGGACAGGTCGAGGTGATCACAGAGATCAGCGACGCCGCATCGGCATCAGGAACCGCCGCCAGCAGGCGTGACGTCAAGATATCATCAACAGCAAAGCCCAAACCGGGGCAAAGGCCATTGTCCGGGGCAAAGGCGCCGGGAGGTGCAGGCAAGCAGGTGCCGATCTTGGGCGACCTGTCGAGCGCGCTGACGGCGCGCAAGCATGCGGAGAGCGCCGAGCAAGAGGACCCATCGATATATGACTACGACGCGGCGTATGACTCGTTCAAGGCGACGCCTGCAGCGGCAGCGGCGGCCAAGGCGGCGTCGGCGGCGGAGCGCAAGCCGCAGTACATGGCGAGCCTGAAGAAGATGGCCGAGGTGCGGGAGAGGGATCGCAAGATCGCAGAGGACAAGAAGATGAAGCGGGAGCGCGAGGCCGAGGGGGATGAGTTTGCCGACAAGGACATGTTTGTGACCGAGGCGTATAAGAAGCAGCAGGAGGAGAACAGGAGGCTGGAGGAGGAGGAGAGGAGGAGAGAGGAGGCAGAGGACAAGCAGAACGAGGCCGGCGGCATGACGGGCTTCTACAAGCGGCTGCTGGACCAGGGCGACAAGAGACATGCCGAGATGATGAAGGCTGCTGAGGAGGCACAGAAGAACGGTGGACCTCAAAAGACCCAAGAGGACGAACCGGAGGAAAAAGAAAAGACGGACGCCGACGTAGCCCGGGAACTGAACGAGAAGGGTGCCTCGGTAGCCATCAACGATGACGGTCAGGTCGTCGACAAGAGGCAGCTGCTGAAGGGCGGGCTCAACCTCGGTGCCAAGAAGAAGACCGAGGGCAAGAAGGACGACGATCGCGACCGGAGGGATGAGCGCGACAGGCGAGACCATGGGGGCAGCAGGGGTTACTTTGGCGGCGGGGGCAAGCAGGCCGCTCGGGATCGGCAATCACGCATGATGGAAGCTCAGTACGAACAGGCGCTCAAGCGTTCACGGGAGGAGGCCGAGGAGGAGCGCAAGAAGATTGAACTAGTATCCAAGAGTCGCAAGACAGAGAGCGATATCTCGAGCGCCAAAGAGAGATATCTGGCGCGCAAGAGGGCCGAAGCAGAGGCAAAGAAGAACGGCGCGGTAGATCAGTAATGCCATCATATATAGCGATACCCCCCAACATTGTTTTCTCTACCTGGACATCTTGCCAGGTTTCCAAAACTCAATCTTTATAATTCTGGCGTGTTGTTTATTTCCTTCTTTTCGTTTCTTTTCTTTTCGCTGTCTTGCCTGGTGCCGCGCTTGTCCATCGCGCTATGCTTCCAAGCGCATGC